>NC_139947.1:18618562-18753562 GCF_963454915.1 Gymnoscopelus microlampas
TGGCTACAGACTTGGCACAGGAGGGTATTACTGTACACACTATGCTAAACTTAGATCATTGGAGCCATGCTGTGGGGGTCCAGCAAGGTGTGGTTTCACACAATATCATGTGGTACTACCCTTTGATTGATACGCACTCCTTAGCAGCGGTGGAAAGTAGCCAAGTACATTTACTCAAGTAGCCTACTGTACTTAATAAGTAAGATGTATTGTTTTTAGGTATCTTTTACTTTTTTCTATGCTTATTTAAATGTCACTACATCTCAGAGGCAAAATATTGTTCTTTTTACTCCACTGCAGTTATTTGACAGCTTTAGTTGCTGGTTAGTGATACTTTGCAGATTTAATACAAAACACACATTAAGTGATGAATGATGATGTATTGTGACGTATTTATGATGTATTATTATTATAGGTTAAGCTACCCAGCAGCACATGAAGTAATCAGCCCACCTTTGCTAGCTGCAACATTAAAGTGAGGAAAACATTAATGCGTTACTAATTGCAATCCAATAACATGAATGTGAAATGGACCATTCTGCAACGCTTTTACATTTGGTACTGTAAGTATACATGTACAGCATTTTGATGTCAATACTTTCGTACTTTTACTAATTAAAATATTGATTACTACCTGACTTTTACTTCTTCCACCACTGCTTTTATTCAAACCCAGTAACACTCAATGCTTTTCAGGTTGTGTTTACAACGTTCCTGGTCAAAATAATGATGTTGGTGAGAGGAGGGTTTGTGGTTGAGGGCAGGCCGACCTGCAGGAGAAGAGATTTCCACCAGTTGCCAACACACCACCATTCACCGGACAGTAAACAGTGTATGAAGTGTATTCAAGTGGTAGATGATGGCGGTAAACAAAACAATAACTCTGGACCCCCCGCTGATGTATCATTTCCTTTGCATTATTTGTTTACATACAAACGTGAACTAATATGACCTGTAATTCTGAGAGTTACAGATGGATACATTTACACTGAAGTGACTTTGTGGTTCACTGGTTTTATTGGATGCTGTTCAGGTGATGTGATGTCTATTGTACTGTCAAAAGGTGCTGCCACAGCCAGGCCTGCAGCAAACTGCTGAATGCAAAGTTGCTGCCAATGACCATGAGATTAATATTCACGAAAGCAACAGAGCAGGGAGACTAAAATCTAAAATCCCATCAGGCTTGACCTGCTGTTTTAAAAGCTGTACACAAACATTCTTATGTGCAGTAGTTTATATATGCCGGATTATACTATTGTCCTGTAGGTGAAAAGAATTGAACATTTGTACTGAGTTGTAAACACATTAACATCAAACAAATATAACTCCAATATGTTTATGATGATGCTTATTTCCTCCCAAGTTTCAACAGAAGGCTTTGTTCAAAGGCTCCTTTAAGTTGTTATTTCTTAAGTTTAGTAGACTGTGATGTAACATCATGTTAGACACACACACACACACACACACACACACACACACACACACACACACACACACACACACACACACACACACACACACACACACACACACACACACACACACACACACACATATTAAAAACAACACTGTAAAATTGCATTTCTCCTACTTACATGGTCCAACACCCGAATGTAGCTCATATGTCATAGAACTCCATTGTTGTTCAACAAGCTGTTAAAAAATAAGTCACAGAGCTATACGGTTCCTTGCATGATTCTTTGTGATGAACATGGGCATCATACTTCTGGAATACCATAACTTCATTTAGTGACACAGGGAGCAGAGTAAAGTACAGTATGCGAGAGAAGAGGAGCGAGGAGACACATATTTTCTTGATGGTTTACTGGGTTGTTCTATCCCATAATGCATCTTTGAGTTCTGGGGGGCACTATACAAATACAATTATTTAAGTGATTGAAAACCCTTTGGCCACAATGAGATGAAAACCAGCACAACACTTAAAGAGGAATACCACTCATTTTCAACATTGAACTATGTCTTTAATACACCTTAGAGTTAGAGCTGTTGTGTGGAAATAAGAAAAAAGTCCCCCCCTTCTATGTTGCCTAGAAGTGGAGAATTGATTGTTGAGGTCATGTGATCAGTGACATACGTACGGTGTACTTTTGGCTCCGCCCTCTAGGCTGCTGCATTGCATTCACTAGAATGGGGAATCTCACTTCCAGCTGAAACAGTGCGACTTGAATATAAAGTTAAGACTTATTAGAGCATTTTCAGCTAATTGATCTTGATTATCTACAAGTACTGTGAAATGTGATATATAACCATAACGCCATTATAAACTACTACAAGTCGCACTGTTTCAGGTGCGTCGTCTCAGCCTCGTCTCAGGCTCATAGGCTGGTCAGAACCAGGGCAGGCAGGCTCATGTAACACAGGCACAGAATGGGTTATTAACGGCCTACAGAACTCAGGACAGGCAGGTTTAACAGCCACAAACTCAAGTCTTAATGACTGAGGAGGTGACTTGGAAACAACAAGAACAGAACTGCTTTGTAAAAACTCCTAGAGCCCTTCACGGACAATGTCAAGGTGAGGGACAAAATGACTCACCTATGGCCTCTTTGCAGAGTGGGAATCTCTTCTTGGAGTTTGACATGCTGGTTAGGGGGAGAGGCCATGGAGGCGGGCCACCACATGGTCAAAATTGGCTACCTTCCTCTAGAATAGTTTTCGCTCTGCTGGGTTCATTTTGGCCAGATCATTCTGTCACGGTACCGGGAAACTGGTGAACCCAAATGCAGAGACTAAACACAGAGTCAGGTTAAAAGGGTTTTTATTCAAACCAAGGTGGAAGTAGGGGTTGGTAGCGGAAGTGAGCAGGCAGGCAGGGCAGAGGCCTGGCAGTAGGCAGGCAGGCAGGGCAGAGGCCTGGCAGTAGGCAGGCAGGCAGGCAGGCAGGCAGTGGTGGAACAGGTGAGCTGGGTTCTGAAGCAGAGGAGAAGAGTTTGAGTTGCAGGTAACACAACACTAGGAATACTAGGTAACACAACTTGAAATACAGACTAGTAACTTCACTAGCAAATACAACTGGCAAGAGTCATGCTACTACCACGGGAGGTTGTGCAATGGTCTGGCGGTGAGTGGAGTGAAGACCAGGGTTCAAATACTGTGAGGGTTGATGAGTTGATGGCCGGCAGGTGCGTCAACTGCGGGAGACGAGGTGACTATAGGGCATAGAAGTGGCGGCCATTTTCTGGTTCCACTTCAAAATAGTCAATGCATTTTTCCCATTGACATTTCAAAAAATATTTATATCAATTAATTTAAGCCTAGAATCACCCATCCAGGGTCCTGGTGAATCATGACCATAAAACATTTATTTCTGTGATTTTTTAAAATCTTATATTTAATTATATGATATACTATATTTAATAAATACCCTTTGTTTTGCCGTTTTCAAAAAAGTTTTTTTTTTTTCACAGAATCAAACGTTTTATGGTCATGATTCACCAGGACCCTGGATGGCTTGATTCTAGGCTTAAAATAATTGATATAAATATTTTTGGAAATGTCAATGGGAAAAATGCATTGACTATTTTGAAGTGGAACCAGAAAATGGCCGCCACTGATATGCCCTATAGGAAGGCGTGCTAAAGCTGGAAGTTGGGAGGCAAGCCGACGCCCACACAGAGCCACAGTAAGCCCAGTCGCACACTCAGAGCCACAGACTGTGACACTGCTAGTATTGTATTATGTTATTAATCTCATTTACTTGGTGAATGATTATACACTGGAAAACTACTCTGAGCAGATTAGACATGACGATTTACAGGAAAGAGAAATACAGAAGTTACTATGATTCATGATTTATTTATAAAACCCACAGACAGACTTAACAAAGATCAACCTGAGGTTCATATTTTGGGCATGTCATTATAGGCAAAACAATTAGTGAAAATAGCAGATCTACAAGCTGACAACGCATTGTGGCGCAACGTGCGACGCTTATAGTTTTGTCCATATGACGAAGTGTAAAATAGGATGGGGGATTATGGGGAAAAAAAGTAATATTACAAGATTTCTGCCTGACAGTGAAGATGTACTTCCTCTCTTTGATGTGGGAGGGTAGGTGAAGGGCCCGGGGTTGCAAAGGATATGAATCATCTGCAGGTGCAGCTAAGTTTCATTTCTTGACTCAAAGTTTCATTTCTTGACGTTGCACTTTGCATCGATGAGATGGCATTGAGGCTGCCCATTAAAAAAAAAATGTGATAACAGATTACGATTAGATTATGGCAGTTGTCCTTGACAGAGAGCGATCTGACTGCAAATAAACTGTTCTGCGGCTACCATAGTTATTTTATTAGGATCTGTGTCATCAAGTTTAATGTAAAACAGTTGGGCAGGTAATTATTTTACATAGAATAACAGGCCTATACAAAACTGACCTAATTAATTTCTTGATTTCTTGCTCGTTTGGCAAGAAACTATCATTCTGGAAAGTTTTGTAAAAGGCGACTGGGCGGTTATGCTTGTAAATAGATGGGTGCACTGCACTCACTGAAACACACATCTCCGCCAAGGGTGGGTGAATTTTTTATTTACTGCATATGGGCAAGTATACGGCAATAGTCTATGCACCCAACAGTCATAATGCACTGCATTTTTATTGTCTCCGCCAGGCCGAAAGGCATGGCGAGAGAGTATGTTTTGCCCCCTGTCCGTCCGTCCGTGTGTCCGCGTGTCCGTCCGTCCGTCATTCTGTCTGTGGACAGCTAATCTCCGGCACCGTTGGCTTGCTCGCAGTGAAACTGTGCACACACACTCCCTGGATGCCACAGCAGAACCTCTGCCCCAAATTGTTCATATGGGCCTTTTTAAGCGCCACCAGGAGGCCGATTTGTGCAAAACATATTTTTTGACAGTACTCCTACAGATTTTGTCCAAAAATCCCGCAAATCGGTACACAGTATCTCTATAGTCATTAAACGAAACTGGTCTTTCAGATTTTTCATATTCCATTCTGATTGCTAAAAATGGCTTCCAAAGTTTGTAGGAGTGCTCCGTTTTGAACAAAATGCCACAAATCATAAACACAGCATGCAATTCCCTTGAAATTTTGCACGCATATTTCCACTATGCCAAGGAAGAAATGCCACTTGAAATTTTTCAAATCAGCCTCATGGTGGCGCTATAACAGGCCGATTCGTGTTTTTACCTATAACTGCACCGATCTGTGTAAAACTTTGTAAGCGCACTCCCTAAAGGTCAAGGAAAAACCTTTGTCCTGCATTTTTCACATCTGCCTTTTATAGCGCCACCAGGAGGCCGACTTATATAAAACACATTTTTTTATATTACTCCTTCCGATTTTATCCAAGTTTCACGCAAATCGGTACACATGATCTCTATAGTCATGTGATCAAGACGGATGTGTTTGATTTTTCATATTCCATCCTGATTGACTAAGATTGACATCTAAAGTTCGCAGTAGTGGCTTGTTTTGAACAAAATTCCGCAAATCATGAACGCAGCGTCCGATTGCGGTCAAACTGCACGCACATTCACACTATGTTGAGGAGCAAATGTCAACCTTTTCACATTGGCCTATTATAGCGCCACCAGGAGGCCACACTTTTTCTAGTTTATAAATGTTTTCTTACATTTTTATCCCACGATTTTGTAACCCATTTTTTTCACCCAGTGCCAATTGCCTAAGCTGTAAGGTGCAACTCTCCCTCTGCCAGCCTGGGAGAACCCCGAACTGAGCTCATGCTCCCTTCAATGCATGAGTGTGCAGGCCGCTACTTATCACCTGACAGGGGGGAGTTTCCCCGGTATGACGTAGCGTGTGGAAGGAACAAGTTATTCCAACCAGTTCCAGTTCCCCTCCATCAGGCGCCCGGGCTGACCAGGGGGACGCAGTATAGAGACCAGGATTAATGCATGTTTTAATGAGGATACCTGCCCTAGGGGACACGGGGAGAACATGCAAAGTCCACACAGAAAGGCCCTTTCGCCATCGCCAACCTCACCTAGGGTATTGGCACTGATGACGTGGAGGAGAGAACACGCCCCCAGCGGGAATCAAACCTTTATCTAGAGAGGGATAGGGAAAGTAGGCTGACAGGAAATGGGGAGAGATGCAAAGGTCGCCGGGAATGGGAGTCGAACCCGCGAGACGCTGTCAGGCTGGCATTGCAGCCTAGGGTGCCTGGACCGTCACGTATGGCCCAGGCCACAGACATCATTTCAGATCTTCTATGATGTCAGGCCAAGCAGGAAGCCTCCTATGAACGCACTGGCGACTGTTGCGTTTTCCTTCACAAACAAAATGGACTTGTCAGCAAATGAGTTTAGCTCAGGGTATGCATTATTGACATCCTTCTCCATTTTCTTTGTGTTTATTTGGATATAACCACTATTGTTGGCTATGTGTAACAGCAGAATGCCTCCTCCTACAGCTGAAGCCACAACTCTGCCAACCTTCCGAAAAAGATATCCTGCGCACCATCCACTGCTTACTCCAACAGCTATCTGTTTTGCCACATTGTATTTCTTCGCCATGGGTCCAGGGTTACTCTCAAAGTTGAACCATTGCTGTTTGGCATATTTCTTTAATTCTACCATGTTGGAGTGAGTAGGTAGTCACCAAGAACGTAGCCAAAAATGTCCACCCTTATGATCCAGGAATGATTGAGACTACCAGTGAAATATTGGTTGCAAGTGGTCTGTCTTCCTCTAGTGAGTCCTCTTGTAGTATTGGTTACAAGGGCTGCCCTCAGTTCTCTAGTGATTCCTTTGGAAGTCAATTGCAGGCCAGTCAAAGCTCAATTCTGTTGTTGCAGTATGTGCGGTCCGGTTTTAAGCTGAGCTTGCTTTTACGCATTACGCGTTGTCAGCAGCTATACCATGACATCAGCACCAACTTGTGAGAGTTTGGGGATCACCATATATGGCCAAAATGTGACACTCTTCATACGGACGCATGCCTAGTATTCCATATATGGGCATATCTGTTACTGGATACCTCCAATGGGACTAGATTGATGGCAGATGAAGCTGTCTCACTGGGATGGCAGATTAAGCTATGGAGAGATTTTTAAAGATATTTTTAGAGCTTTTCTGCCTTTATTTATAGGTACTGCATAGTGGAGATGGACAGGAAACAGGGAGAGAGAGATCGGGACAGGCATGCAGTAAAGATCATCGGAATTGGGACTCGAACCCGCAACGCACTGTCAGGCCACATTGGAGCCTAGGTGCCTGGACCGCTAGGCCAGCGGTCCGGGCCTATGGAGAGGTTTCTATGTCATGCCTCGACCTTAATGGCAAAGTACTGTGGGTCAAAGTAGTGAGTCCTTACATAACCTTCCTCTCCTCCACTGCTGTAACTCTTGCCATCAGGGTGGAATGCTACACAGTTGATTGGACCAATATGACCTTTGACCCTACCGAATTCCTCCTCAGTTGGCGCATGGAAGAACCTAGCCTCAAACTTGCCAATTCTTGTGGAGGTAGTGGTCACGTCCATGGCCTCTTGTCCACCACCCAGCACTACATGCTCCATGGTGGGGGAGATAGCTGCAGAGTTGACAGGCCTCTCTGTCTTGAAAGTCCTGATGCACTCCAGAGATGTGGAGTCAGACAGCTTGGCGGTGTTGTCCTTGGATGCACTGATGACCATGGTGAGGTCCACAGATGACTGCATGCCATTGATCTGTTTGGTGTGTTGTGCCTTTGCCGTTTTCAGGATCTGTCCAGATTTGGCACTGAACTGGTTGAGATCTCCGTTCTCGTGTCCAGTGATGACAAACTCTGACAGAGGTGGTCCCCACACAGCACTGGTGATCTTCGTGAGTCCCGCGAGATCACCAGTGCATACCGACAGGTAGGGTTTGTTGTCCTCGACCTGCTGTCGGTCTCTGAGGTCTAAGAAGTTGAGGTAACACGGGTAACCCATCTGTTTGTCTGTGGAGAACATGATGATGTTGCCGCTGAAATCGAAACCGCAGGTCCTGACCGCCGAGCTGGTCTTGAGCAGGGCCAGCTGTTTTCCGGTCTCACAGTCCCACAATCGACAGCTGTTGTCAGCCGACCCCGTCAACACATTTGTAGTGTCCCAGTTACAGTCAACACACCACACAGCACCATTGTGTCCATTGTAGGTGCCGAGTCGCTCTCCGTTGACAGAGTACCACACATTGATTACTGTGTCTTTGGCAACAGAGAAGAGCAGATCGCCTTCTCTGTTGTATTTGATTTGAGTGATGGGCCTCTCGTGGCCCTGGAGCAGAATGGGTTTCATTGCTGTGACCTGAGTGGGCTTCTACTGAAAAACTTGTAGTTGCTATTTATCCTGAAAGTGTTAAAGACAAGAAGCTTGCGGTCTGGTTTGAAGCTTTAAGCACATATGGTCGAAGACATCAGTATTATGATGTCATAGTGACATCAACCAATCAACTTGAGATAGTTTGGGGATCTCCGTATATGGGCATAAAGGGACAAAGACATGCACAAACACACGCCATGCAGATATTCCTGGATTAATCGAACTATGTTAATTTGATTAATCACGTACTGTATTTCACGTAAACTGTGTGAGTGTTTATTGCAAAGTACCGGAAGATGTGCGGAGCCTGACCTGAAGTCGGTCAGATAGGCAGCTATCCAGAACGTCCGATTCGAATGACATGCCCATATATAAGCATAAATGGCGTTGGAACAACAGATGTTCAGGAGGCGGAGAAACACAACTTTACTCCGCCCACACACCAATCTACCTGGCGCTATTTATACCCTGTCAGAACTACCCAGAAACCCCTTATTCGCTTTCGTACATCCGTACTCAAGCTCATAACGTTTTCAGCATCCCTCCACCACCCCTTTCACCTCCACAGGTTGTGCTTTCCACCACTCCTCTCTTTTCTCCTTCTACGACCCTCCCTGTCTCTCTCTCTCCCTCCTTCTCTCTCTCGCTCTCTCCCACTTCTCAGGTTCCTGCTGGGGGTTTCAGTCCACGTGTGCCGTGCTGACTACGCCATCGGCCGCCCGCGTTGTGCCATGCTGACTACGCCATCGGCCGTCCGTGTGTGCCGTGCTGACTACGCTAACGACCTCCTCCCCAAAGCCTCCAGGGTCGGCGACCCTCCCCGGGAACCCTCTTCCCCTCCCTCTATTACATTATATTCATTCAATAAAACTTTAAACTTTCCATAAAGGTGTGTTTCTTCGTGTAGTGAATATAAGCTCTGGCGCTTGATCCAACTTGATCAGGTACCAAGCGCCACAGCTGTGGGGGAAAAAGCCTCTTTTATGTTGTCGGGGACAGCATGATCTAATATGAGAGTGACGACACTAGCGTTGACTCCCATTGTAAGAATGGAATGCGGAAAAGCTTGTTCTAGCTCAATGGTATAGTTCCAATGTTTGGAACTATAGCCCATAGCGGCCCTCTTTGTGGCGAAATCAAAGCGTGTCATAACTCTCTCTCTGTGTGGGTCTGGTCGGGGACAGTTCCGACCTCACATTGTGATTGGTTAAGAGGCATTGTCAATGTTTCCAACATTAGATATTGGCTATTAGTACATTACCCACCATTATTGTTGGCCAACCGGCAGCATGCACAAGAAATTTGACACTGATTGGCATAATGGTTTGTGAGATTAAAAGTCCACCACGGGTCCCCGTGCGTGCTAATCCAGTCCAGTGATGTTCCGGAAGAGGGAAGAGAGTTGGGACGGCAGTTCCCTCATTGTGCCCAAGTTTAGCGTTTGACGATACATTGAGGTTAGACAACACACTCCATATTTGGGCGTAGCTGCATTGGGAACTCCTTATATGGTTATATGGCTGAGTCATGGTGACATGAGCGTGCACTGTGGTCCGTCCATCCGCCTGTCCTCCCTGGGGTATTAACTTACAACGCAAGGTGTACTTTTGGCTCAAAAGTACACCTTATTTAGTTAATTTTTTGATAATAAATCAGTCAAAATAACAATTAAATAACCTAACCCTAAACCTAACCCTAATCCTATAACCGAAATAAAGTAACCAAAAAGAAACACAATCCGCGCATTTTTTTGCACGTGTGCACGGATTTCGGACGCGCGCTCGACCCCCAGCCTTCCCAATTGTCATGCTCACCCGCCGCATGAGTATGTCACTGATCACATGACCTCAATCAATTATCCAGTTCTAGGCAACATTGAAGGGGGGGGACTTTTTTCTTATTTCCACACAACAGCTCTAAGGTGTATTAAAGACATAGTTCAATGTTGAAAATGAGTGGTATTCCCCTTTAAGCCAATTTCAATATAGGATTTCACATAAACCTGACCTGCACTGCACACATATTTGATAACTGAACCTTGTATTTATTTATTTATTAAATTAATTATATGAACATATTTATTTTTTTCCCTCCATAGTATCAGCTCTGTGTTAATATTTTCTGGAACATACATAGGCCTAGGTCAATAAATAAATCATAGTATTATAGTATATAGTATAGTATTGAGCCCTGAGGGACTCCGGATAAGGTTACCCATATATGGGGTTTAAGTGGTTAAGTTTCATAATTCTTGCACCTTGCGATGAAACGAAACTAAACCAAGGGGGCGTGACCTGCCTGTTGAGAGGACCAGCCACACATTATGATGTTTATAAGTCAACAGGACAGGAGGGAAATCTAACGGTTCGTTTTCCTTGTTACTGACACTGATAATAACACATAGGCTACTGATTATTAAGGTGAGTGGTTTTGTTTATTATGTTAAGGCATTCACTAAACTAATAACCAGCATTAGTTAATTTAAGAAGTGAGAGAGCAATGAAAAACGTCAAGGCTAGAAAGTAACATAGAGTGAAATGAGAGGATTACTGTAATATATGGCTATCTGGTCCATATAGGGTTAGAATTAGGAGTCTGTTACAAGTATAAGTTCGGTATTCAAAATTTACTTGAGTGAGTACAAAAGTATTGGCATCAAAAATATACTATATATATAAGTACCAAAAGTAAAATTACTCATTATTATGCAGAAGGTCCCATTTCACAAGTTTTCAAATGTATAAAAACCAGGCTTTGAAAATAGCAGATCTAAATTAAGTGACATGTTGTGAGCTTGTAGATCGGCTATTTTCAAATTGCCAAAGTATATATAGGTCTGAAGTGGTTTTGGCAAAATCTGCTGTAACTAGCAATGTTTTCAAATAATTGTAGTGGAGGGAAAAGTACAATATTTGCCTCTGAGATGTAGTGGGGTAGAAGTAAAATAGTTGAAAATTGGAAGTAGCCTACTCCAATAAAGTAAAAAATACCTCAAAATTGTACTTAAGTACAGTACTTGAGTAAATGTACTTATTAACTTTCAACCACTGTGGACCAGAGCTAGGCTATACGTCCAATTAACTGCGGCTGTTGAAGGGGAAAGTGTTGTTTGTTCTCTTCCACAGCCCAGATTTTCCCCCAGAGGGCCTGTAGACTTAAGGCACTGATGTTGTCAATGACAACAATCCACGTTTTTTTGGTATTAATTATCCCTATCTATCTGTGAGGAGGTCACGGGCTTGATAACGTTTTGGTTAGAACTGTGGGTGAAATGTTGGAATGTTGCTGCTAATTACTGGTTTAATTACCTTTAGGCTACCGTTTTTTTTGTTTTGTGTTTTAGGATAGGTGGGCACTAGGGACAGCTGGGCACCTCGATGTAAAATTGGCCATTTTGTCCCAAATGTAAAATGATTAAATATTTAAAAAATAGTCTTAAAGTAATGTAAAGCATACATGATGTGAACACGCATGGTACATCATTATCAGACTTAATGTTATCCTTCAACTTCATGTTTATGCCCCAAAATGACTGGATATACGTTTTGTACTGTATTGCAGAAATATTAGATATTAATTGTCGAATGTTTAAGGATGTTTTAATCATGTATACTTTACTTTACTTAAAAACATTAATTTTTTTAACAACATTTTTGGAATTTTACATTGAGGTCCCCATGTCCCTAAGTGCCCACCTATCCTGTTACCTTTTTTCACCTTATTTGAATTTACAGCATTTAAAATGATCTGTCACCCTGCCTTTAAGAACTAGCTCTTGTGTCAGAACCTTGAATAAAACTATTACAGTTAATAAAGATGTGTTTGGTAATACAGATTGAACTGCATGTGTGTGTAATAAAATGTTAGGCCTGCATGTGCAGATAGAAATGCTTATATAATATTTTTTGAATATCCTACTTAAATCTCTCACAGAGGACATTTGGTTAATTAGAAATTGAAAAAGAACATCTGGACAACACAGACATACTCCTTTTTGAATAGATAAGATAAGAACAAGAGCTCTTTCATAGAACAGGAGCTCATTGCTTGTTCAAGGTCTCTTAGATATGGAGAGAAACATTGTGCATTGTTTAATGCAAAGGAAACACAGGGTGTTTTAAACAAATATTTTCATCGTCAAGTCTAAAGAGGAAAGTTGACAATGACCACAGGGCATTCAAATAAGAATGGATATAGAACTATGCATTCATAATATACCCAGTTTCATCAATGCAAATCTGTTTTGTTTTATCCGTCCACATTTTTGATTGCACTATGAGGGGTTCAGTGCCACAGTACACCCTGCTACCTGATGTATGGTTGTCTGTGTCTGTCATTCACACTCAGCATGGCTAAAAGTATAATAAGCATTATTTTTATTGTAATAGATTCTCTATTGGTTCTCAAAGTGGGGTCTGGGGACCCCAAGGGGTCCTGGCTTGGGGGGTACTACCAGGGGGTCCCCAGCAAAATGAGTTAATATAGCGCCACAATCTTTCTTTTCTCCTTTAAATTTAGAGTTGCCAATTCTTTTTTACCCCCTTTTTCTCCCCAATTTAGTCATTGTGTCAGTTGATTCCTCCCCACACACATTTCTGTGTTGTCACTGCTGTCGTATCCTACTGACTCACCTGCCAGTGAGGAGCCCCCACCGAGCCTTTATCCTACTCCTCCCGCCCAACACTCCCCGCTTACAGGTGTCGTCCCAGACTCCCAGCCCGTCCAGATATTATTGCCATGGCGGGCCAGTTGCCTACCACGGTTAACCTTCCCCTTTCATCAGCTCCTCCTTATTCAATCCTCTCATTTCCTGTTGGCTCAAACACAATATGGGCCCCTTTTAACAACAGCCTTCATCGCACTGACCATGAAAGGCTATACTTGCTTTAGGCATTTGTCAATTTGTCAATGATTTATTGCATTGTCATTTATTGAATTGATTGATTTAATTGATTCTTATGCTTCAATTTATTGCATTTCATATTCACATTTATCACATTTCAGCTTGTGATTTGTAGAAGTAGAATTGTTCAGTAACTTTAGTTATTATCGCACAGTTCCTGTGTGTTTCTTGATGTATCACTCTGACAACCCTGACCTTCGGACAGTATGAGGTGTTACAGGTAGAGCAAGTGACATTTTTTTTGTTTTGTTAAAAAGGTTAAAGCACTATATTCTGATAGTAATCATTGCTATTTGCTACAGAGCGTTTGTTCGGTCACAGGGGTCTCTCCGGCTCTTTAGTAAAGAGAGAATATAGTACATTTTCAGGTAGGCAACATTTTAGCCAATCAGGAGAGAGCACTGAAAATGCATTTTCTGTTTAATAAAGAGCTGGAGAGACATGGGAGACTCCTTTTACTGAGACAAAGATAAGGCTTGCAACTCACTTTGATGCTCCAGGTTTTATTTCAAACAAACAGCTGATACGACGTTTCGACCCTTTCGGTCTTTTTAAAGTATAAACAAGAAAGCAGGAAATGACCTATTTTTATACAGGAATGAATGATTTTAGTTACCAGCCCCACCTGGTGATCAGGGGCGGTACCAAGACTTAATAAACATTTTGTCATAAGACAACTTATCAAAAGACAACATTTCATCTTTTACATTTTACAAAATATTATTCTTGATTTTTTACAACAGTTTTTTAGAGAAAAGACTTTAGTAAAGATACAAGTTTTAAAAACAGTAGACTCAATTAATTTGATTCAACAGACAGGTAATAAAGTCTATGCTTACTATCTGCTGACAAATATTTTCCAAAAAATATTCCTCCAGAACATACATTTCAGAGCATGCATTTCTCAAGAAATACTCCTTAAAAACTATATCTCTTTTGACCCGGTCCAGATCCTAGTCATTGTGTACCCCAGGTTACAAGCAAAAAACAACAAAAGGAAAAGAAAACTTAAAGTTTTACAACCAACATATACACAACTCCCTTCCTTGGCTTGTTTACAAATATGGCCTAATGTCAAAGTCCTCATTGAGTCCTGTTGGTGCCATAGTTTTAACATAATGGATCCAACATACTTCCCAGTAGGAGATTGTCTATATCTCCCCCTCGTCTCGGAAGATGCACTTTCTCTATTCCTAGGTATCTTAGAGATGAAACATTGTGGTGTGCCTTTTTAAAATGTAAAGCTACTGGGCTCTTTTCGTCCCCATTACGTATTGTACTCCTGTGTTCAGCAATCCGTGTTCTTAATGCACGTGTTGTCTTACCCACATACGCTTTCCCACGTGGACATCTAAGTAGATAGATTACATTATTCGTTGTACATTAGGGATGTCCGATTTTATCGGCCTCCCGATATTATCGGCCGATATTAGCATAAAAATTGATATCGGCAAAATATCGGTATCGGTTTTTGAAAAAAAAAAAAAAAAATTTTTTTTTTTTTTTTTTTTTTGCTTTATAAATAAGTTACAGGAGTTCTTACTGTATATGGTGTGTGTGATATGAAATTTGAGCTTACCCTAATCACAATAATCCCCGCATATATCGGTATCGGTTGATATCGGTATCGGTAATTAAGAGTTGGACAATATCGGTATATCGGTTATCGGTAAAAAAGCCAATATCGGACAACCCTATTGTACATGTTATTTTGCCTCTTATTTTTATCTCTTGCCCCGTTGACGGGTGATAGAAAACGTTGCATTTTTCTGTAAAATGACATTGGGCACACAAACCACAACGTCGATTACCATCTGGTAAGTCATCTAGGAAAGTGTGTTTTTTTTTAGGAGGTAGATCTGATTTCACCACAATGTCTCTGATCCTTTTACTGGACATACACTATAGCAATGAGTACTATCAGAATATAGAGCTATTTAACACTTATTTTAACCAAAATAAAACACTTACCCTACCTTTAATTAATAACATAAAAATTATTAATACCGCCATAACCTGTTCATATTACAGCATTTTACACGGATAATGAAGGGGCTGTGCTGATTGGATATCCTCATCGTTAATCAAATTAATCACGGTCCATGTATCGCCTCATGAAACCACGTCGTCACATCGTTCATCTACTTACACCATTTTCTTTGCACCAGTGTAATTTAGATTTGTTTATTTGGGTTTTCATGTTTAGATGTTGAGTTTCATTGTCCTCTCTTTCCCACACAGCAAACGCCGATGTGACCATCCTACGTTTCAAAGACATCCACCCTGAGAGGCATGGAGGAGGAGAGACCTGAACATGCAAGATGTAAGAGCAAGTATATATCCCTTTTCAGGCCTTATCAGCAGGTGTTTTAGGGTCTGGTCTCAGCTCTCAAACTCAAGCTAGTAACACAGACTAATGCTAAGAAATATAATATATAATATAAATATAAAATCGTTGCTGTCCGGCAGAAACTAGTTAACTCCATTTTGACGCTTTTGCATGTTTTTCCATAAATCAGGGTCAGTGAACACCCTTTACGTCTGTGTGTTGGTAAAAAAAATATTGAACCAATGAAAAGCATTAAAAAGCGCTTCTGACAAAACCAGCTAACTCCACTGGATCCTCAAATGGTCTGCTAAACCAGCGAAGTCCACCCGAGTTAGCTGGTTTTGCTGACTCCAGGCTCCACCCCCTTTTGACCTCCAACCTCATTGTGAGCTTGGAGTTCCATTCAGCTGTTCTTATCAATGATGAACAAAACCTCCTAACTCTTTTTCATTTCCTGAAAAATGAACATTTTGGAGTTAGCTGGTTCCTGCCGAACAGCAGAGATATATATATATATATATAATATATATATATAAAAAAAGTGCTGGTCATAATGCATAATGTTATGATTATTCATAACTACCATAACTTAGTCAGTTACTGTATAAAGACCTTTTATGGTTTAACTTTACAAGTTATGGTTATAATGTGCTGTTCTGCTGAGCTTATAATGCATTATGACCAGCAATACTTCATAAACCTTGTTATAAATGTGATTGCATTATGACCTGACCTTTAAGAAAAAGTGTTATTCTCTGGGGAAACATCTCCCAAACTATAAAATTCCAGGTGTTTCAGATAAACGGGATTTTATGTATACTAGAAAACAAACATAATAGGTAGGTGTTCTTTTCAATCAACAATATACTGTTCTAAAATGTGAAAGTAGTTCGCATAATTGCACACAAAAAGGACAATTACATTTAAGACTACTGTCAGTCCATCCCTGAGTTTGATGAAAAACAGTAGTGTGCTCACCAAGGCGGAGTATGAAAAACGCATAATTAGATGTGATTAATATCACTGGGTACATCTGTGATAAACAAAATGACCTGACCTCCACTGAAGAAAGTTTTCCAGACCCAATAGGGCTACTGTCTCACCAGTTAATGTTGTTGTTTTCCAGGTAATGGCTTTGGTGGAAGAGGTGCAGCTGGAGGTAGAGGTGCAGCTGCAGGAAGAGGTGCAGCTTCAGGAAGAGGTATAGCAAGAGGTAGAGGTACAGTTGGACGTAGAGGTGCAGCTGTGGGAAGAGGTGTATTTGGAGGTAGAGGTGCAGCTGTGGGAAGAGGTGTATTTGGAGGTAGAGGTGCAGCTGTGGGAAGAGGTGTATTTGGAGGTAGAGGTGCAGCTGTAGGAAGAGGTGTAGAGGGACATAGAGGTGCAGCTGTAGGAAGAGGTGTAGAGGGACATAGAGGTGCAGCTGTAGGAAGACGTGTAGAGGGACATAGAGGTGCAGCTGTAGGAATAGGTGTAGTTGGAGGTAGAGGTGCAGCTGTAGGAAGAGGTGTAGTTGGAGGTAGAGGTGCAGCTGTAGGAAGAGATGTAGTTGGGCGTAGAGGTGCAGCTGTAGGAAGAGGTGTAGTTGGACGTAGAGGTGCAGCTGTAGGAATAGGTGTAGTTGGACGTAGAGGTGCAGCTGTAGGAAGAGGTGTAGTTGGAGGTGCAGCTGTAGGAAGAGGTGTAGTTGGAGGTGCAGCTGTAGGAAGAGGTGTAGTTGGAGGTGCAGCTGTAGGAAGAGGTGTAGTTGGAGGTATAGGTGCAGCTGGAGGTAGAGGTACAGCAGGAGGAAGATGTGCTGTGGGACGTAGAGGTGCAGCAGGAGGTAGAGTTGCAATGGAAGATAGAGAGGCAGCGGGAGGTAGAGATGCCGCTGGAGTTAGAGGTGGAGCAGGAGATGGAGATGCAGGTGGAGGAGAGAGAGGGAAGAAAGGGTCTGGGGGAAGAGGAGGCAGTGGTGCTGAGAGAGTGGGAAGCAGCGGTAGCAAGAGAAAAGATGGCGATGCACCTGGAAGACACAACAGGAATGAGGGGTGTTCACCTTCTGCTAAGAACAGTCATCGAAATGCCTTCAAAAAACTACTACACAAGCTATCTGAAAAGAATCCATCCGAGGTGGCCATCACCCTGTCCTCTATCACCACTCTGCAAGCCCTCCTGAACGAGAAAGAAATGAGACAGGACCTTGTCCAACTCCTCTGCTCGGTCCTATGCAAGGCCTTCCAGGCACGGACAAACAGGGGCACCCGGCGACACCTGGCTGGCATGGTGAAAGACTCAGAATTCCTCCGCTTCACACTGCCACATCATGTGGTGCAAATGGCTTCAGAGTCCGGCACTGTCCGCAGGAAACAGTACACAGACCATCTGGACAACATCCTGGCTGTTGTCTTTGAGGTAAATGACATTTTACCTACAGCAGAGAAGCCATTTTCTCAAACTAAGATAGCTTCACCTCCATTCAAACCCCACTATGCAAAATGATCATGGAAAGTTTGCTTTGACAAAATTCCCATCCTGAATCTTCTATTAGGCCTACTTCTCTGTGCGAATGTTGGGAAACTACAGGATGAACTACATGAATTTATTCCCATTCCCTCATTTCCAGGTGCTCAAAACATTCCCCAACAGTTCTCTCCAGTCATTGTCCATGCTGGTCATGGTCCTTCCAAACTCCATCAAGGACCTCAGGGTATCCGGAATGGGTGTCCTCCGGCAGACGAATGAGAAGTTGGTGGAGATCCAGGACCTGGTCAGCTGCCAGAAGAAATCCAGGGAGAGCACCCCCAAACACCGGTGGAGACCTATAAACACTGCAGGAGAGAACTATGGTATGGTGATGGACATTTATTTTTATACTGCTATATTCTTTCACTGAAGGTAACATTTCAGTAGTTCTCATAAAAAACACACACAAAAACACAGCACTTTGTTGTCGTTATAAATTAAAACTATGGCCGATTTTGCCATACCTCCTATCCTAGGTGGAGAAGAGCAGGAGAACTTCAGGAACCTGCCTATCTGCCCCACACCTGAGGAGATACACGAGGAACAGAGGCCATTCCTTAGACCCAATCTCACCTCTCAGCCCTATGCCAGCAACCACCTGTACCTCGACACACACTTTCGGCTGCTGAGAGAGGACTTTGTGCGACCGCTTCGTGAGGGGATCCAGGAACTACTCCAGAGACAAATAGCCAATGACAATCCGCCAAGGAGGATGCGCCTTGATGACATCACAGTGTATCGTGACACCCGTCTGGTGGAGCCAATGTGTACGCGGGCGGGCGTAGCCTACGTTGTTCAGTTTGACCCTCAGCCTTTTAAGGTCGGTAGGCCTATCTGTGTCGATTTCTGTGTTTCTTAATATGCTTTCATATTGGATAGATAGATAGATATTGGACAGCAATAATATTGTTTATATCAACCATACTGTATCATACTGGTCTCAGTAAAAAGAAAGACTTCTTCAGTGCCAAAAGTGCCTCTGCTTCTGTTATATTCAGCTTCAGCCATATTCATTTTAGAATGAGACATTATTTATAAAGAGGAACTATTTTCAATAAATTCACTCAATTGTTAAGTTTTTCAACAAATGTACATTTTACATTTGTAATAAACCAAATAACTAATAACGCCGCGCGCACACACACACACACACACACACACACACACACACACACACACACACACACACACACACACACACACACACACACACACACACACACACACACACACACACACACACACACACACACACACACACACACACACACACACACACACACACTTTCCCAACAGGGTGTACGATGGCAGAACTCGAAGAGGTTAATCTATGGTTCCCTGGTCTGTCTGTCGTGTGATAACTTTGACACCTTCCTGTACGCCACGGTGTCAGATCGTGAGCCCAAAGACCTACGGAAAGGCAAGGTCCAGCTTATCTTCACTGAGGAGAGTAGAGACAAGTTGGGGACAATACAGGTGAGATGGTCTGTAACTGCAAAGTGTGTTTAATGGCTATTAATAATGGTGGCATGCAGGGCCGGTGCAAGCCAATGTTGCGCCTTGGGCATAATAGTCAGAAACTGTCTGTACTCACCGAGATCCCCCCCCCCCCCCCCCCCCCCCACCCCCCTTAGGACCCCTGGGGGTCCCCAGACCCCACTTTGACAAGCACTGAACATATAACAAAAATGTCCTGATCCTACAGACAGACCGCTTCCTGATGGTGGAGACCACCGCCTTCTTTGAGGCCTACCGTTATGTGCTAGAAGGCTTGCAGGAGCAAGAGGAGGCCCACCTGCCCTTCCACAGGTATGTGAGCATGTGTTCCTGACATAGGCCTACAGGTCAATTTATGGACAAATTGTGGAAACACGTCTAATGGGGTTAATTTTATGGTTAACCATTAACTGAGAATAAGAGGTTAAACAATTGTTAAATTATTAATATTATTATTGTTATTTTTAAAACAGTACACACATGTCTTATTACCATGACCCAGTCTGACATGACAACAAAATAGCACAATGATCATCCAGTAAATTAAATGCGATAGAAGTGATAAGAAAACAAAAGACAATAGTAAGTGTCCTGAAAGTCTGATGATGTGGTGCATTACGGTGATGTTTGAGACCAAGTACATGGGATCTCATCTGCGCATGATAGATGTGCAGATGGTAAGAAACTGGTGACTTCCGGTGATTATACATTTTTTGAGAGATCTAGGCTATAGTTGTTCAAGAAAGTAGCATTATCAGGGGGAAATGGGTGTGACCACTCTTAGACCACATAGTGAATTTACTGCAGTCTTTTAACGCCTCAGTCACAGACACAGGACATGATGCAATATACCACTTGAAGCAAACACCCACAAGCATCGGGTGATGGCTGTCGTTGTATATGCTGTTATTGTACCACTGTTTACACATGACATGTAAAAATAAACCCTTTCCTATTAACTATTTTATTCTTTTAATAATGTTTTAATGAGTCACAGAGACATGTGTCCATTCTAAATAGTATATTTTAACTTAGTCTATTAATGGTTAAACCATACATTTTTACTATTTTGAAAAACGTTTTGAGATAGTTCAAATAGCCGACAACGTGTCGATAGATCGGGTAGTTGAACTACTTTAAAATGTTTTTCAAAATAGTAAAATATGGCTAATGAGTTTAGGGATAAGGGGTAAGGCGGCGCACAAGATAGGTCCCCAAGAATGATAACTATAATGATAACTAACAATAATGATGCATCCACACTATGATTGTGTAAACATTTTGAACGTTACGTGACACCCTCTAAATTGGGATGGATGTTGTTTGGCTGTCAGTGTTTCCATCATTCATCAAATCACTGAAAAATGATCCCAACAATGATATTATGATCCACCACTGTCGTTCTTGTTATAATAGACCAATTATTTGTTTACTAACATTGAGCCTGGACGCACAGGTGATTGTTTCACGCAATCAATTCCCAACCTGTTTCGGGGTGCACTGGTTTCAGCACACCCCAACCCCCTCTCGTGTGTGTTGGCTAGTGAGACGCGTCCTAACGAGACCTGATATAATGGGTTTCGTTGCGCGCATACTGGCTGCGTGCAGCCAGTGTGACGTCGTCTGTTAAGGGGTCTATTATTATGGTGTGGACTCTGCCATTGTTATGGAGAATCCCCCTCATTTGGGCATTTCACCCATTAAGACTGGGAACGCATCCACGTAATTTTTTATATATATATATATATATATATATATATATATATATATATATATATATATATATATATATATATATATATATATATATATATATACATATACATATATATATATATATATATATATATATATAGTTTTTCAAGTGAACATTTTAACTCAAATATTTGCTTCTGGGGGATTCTACAAATGTCTTCTAAATCCGTTTTTTTTAAAGAAATGATGTTGCTATAATTTCAGTAGTCCTCAAACTTTTTTCATGTCAAGGACCCCCAAAATGATATGTATTTGGCCCTCAAAATATGTTGTTTCAGGGACCCCCCAGAAGCAAAGATTTGAGTTAAAAATGTTGTCTTAAAATACATATATATATATATATATTCAAAAGATTTGCACAAATTGTCACAATTTTTCAATAATAGCAGATCTACAAGCTCGTAGCACGGCACTCGGTGCCGCGCTATGAGCTTGTAGATCTGCTATTTTTTAATAGCCCAAAGAAATCTTAAAATGACACACAGATGCGTTCCCGGTCTTAATGGGTTAAGAGGAATATATGAATGACGTATCAACTTCTTAGAGAAGATCCACTATACAAGAAGAATTGCCCTGACCAGCGATACTTGGGAACGTTTGCTGCCAGCTCTAATAAGATACTGTATTAGTCCTCCCCAACAGCCATCCACTTGAGTCAGAATATTTATTGTTATCATTCTTGGCATTGACAGGCTTTTAGTCTGTCTTAATTATGGTGAATATAATCGCATCTCTATCACCTTTACAGGTACATCGTGGACTGCCACAATTATGTGCTCCCCCCAGCCTATCTGAAGATAAGAGATACATACAACCTGTCAGCCATTGTTGATCCTGAGCACCGGAGCAGCATTCGGCCCTTCGACTGGCTGCTGAAGCCAGAGGCCTGGCCCACAATGGAGGTGCTTGGACTGGATGAGTCTCAGATGAGAGCCTTCCAGCTGGCCCTCACCAAGGAATTGGCCATCATACAGGGACCTCCTGGCACTGGTAAGGCAGGGTGTTAAACTATGGGTTGAATTTGTACTGCTGTCAATGCAATGACATTGTTTGCCTCACTAAAATACTATCTAAGCACTTAAAATTAACCTCAAGTTGCAATTCATGTAACTGTATCTGTATCATTATAACTGTTTGATCACATTTGTGCAGCAAAAGTAACCGTGACAATGCCTGCCCCCTTTCTCAGATTTCATTAATAATTTGTGTTTGTTAAACACAGTATGTATCAATTTTGTAGCTTGTACTTAAAATAGCTAACATTCTTGTGTCTCCAGGAAAGACCTATGTGGGCCTGAAGATTGCTCAGGCTCTCTTGACCAATGCGGGTCTTTGGAGCAGTGGTGCCCCATTGCTGGTGGTGTGTTACACTAACCACGCCCTGGATCAGTTCCTTGAGGGTACGTTTTTCAGTGTCAGTCAATGAGGTCACGTCCTGAATTGCAACTACATTAAATTGTACTTGCACTTGTGCTATTTATGGATGTTTGACAGCACTGATCGAGAGAAAATCTTCTCCAACGATGCAAGACAAAAATTCTCTCTTTTGATTCAATGTCATGAGCTTTTAGGGATGGGATGTTAAAATGGTTACAAAAACTAATAGGATACGCACATCACTTGGTTGAGGTGCTGGGTTGCATACTCATCTGCTCCAATGTAATTTATTGACAATGTTTGGTGCCAAGGCTCTTCATCGGGTCAAACTCGAGAAGTGTGTACCTCACCCACTTAAATAGACACCCACAGGTCACGTTATCAATCAGTGGGTGGAACAATACCACAAAATGGTTAACCAGGTACTCGGAAAAAAAAAACATTAAAAAATCACAATTTCGTTTTGGACAAATCAACTGAAAATTAAAAACAACTTAAGAGCACTTCACCCATTTTCAACTTTATCTTCATGTAATTTGGTCTTCGCAGTGGTAGCCCCCACTAATTGAAATGGCCTACCACTTTCACTAAGAAACGCAGAGTCAGAACTGATGCCTTTAAAAAGCTGCTAAAAACCCACTTGTTTCGCTAGCACTTTAACTTGTGTATATATATTTTAATGTGATGTTTTTATTATTATTGTATTTATTGTACAGCACATTTGTTTTGAAAGGCACTATATGAAAATAAAATTACCTCCTCTATCTGTAACACAGGTATCCTTAAGTTTCTGCCAACGGGCATTGTCAGAGTAGGACGCCGGAGCAACAGTGAAGCACTGAAGAAATTCAATCTTCGGGAGCTGACCCACGACCTGCCGCGCTACCTCCGTTCTGCAAAAAAAGAGGTGAGCTGGTGTGAGAAGGCCGTAAGCCGAGCTATGTGGAAAACATATTTTGATGCTATATTAACTCATTTATCTGGGGACCCCCTAGAACCCCCTCAAGGACCCTTGGGGGTCCCTGGACCCCACTTTAAGAACCACTGCCTCAGTGCACTGTGTCTTTGTATTGGCCCTCTCAGGTCTTCATGGAGCTGGATGAACTGAAGAGGAAGATAAAGCCTCTGGTGGCGAAGCTGGGGTGCAGTCTGAAAGGAATCCTCCAAGAGGCTTTCCTAGAGACATTCATTTTAAAGGAACATTGGATCAGCCTGCACCGCACACCTGTACCTGTGAGTCATGCTGGCAGAACATAACGGGCAGTGGGTTATGGGATATTAAACAGCCGACGGGCCAAATCTACTTTGGCCAAATCATAGTCCTGTCAGGACATAACATGACATAACATGACATAACATTGCCCGATGGCCTTGAAGGCAATGTAAACTTGCCATTAACTGTTTGTGTAATGTCCCTCCTCCTTAGAATCTGGATGGGTTTGAGGCCGGTGGTGAGAAGATGAACTCCTGTGTCATAATGGAGTGGTTGGGCATTGATTCCACTCTCTTCCAGCAGAGGGCGACAGAGGAGGCCATTGTAAATGGAGGTGAGGTTTTAAAGTGGAGCCTAGTCCACAATCTGTTACTTTAACTCCTCTTATCAGAACAGTTGACGTTTCCCTTCAAGCTACTGGCAAGGTATTCAAAATACATGGTAAAGGCAGATCCCTGCACGCAATTAAAACGAGATTTTAATTTGAAGTGTAATCTTTAGTTGTATTTTTTTTTTTTTTCCCAGCTGCAGAGGGAGCTACAGCCGAGTATGAAGAGATGATTAAAATCATGGAGCAGGCAGATTGGATCCAGGCTGAACGAATCCTTGAAGACGTCTACACCAGAGGCAACTGGGACGAGGAGATGGACGGAGGCATGATGGCAGGACTTGAAGAGCAAATGCTGGCTTTGAAAATTGACGATACTGAACGACAGGCAGAGCCAAGCGACGAGGGCTGGGAGGTGAGAGAAAACAAGCTGTGCCATATACCCTACATACGTACTCGGCTTAGTTGAATGCTTGATTCTGATTGGTCAATCACTGAATTCAGCAGTGTGTTATTTCTGGATAATGACCGATGGGCTCAATAAACTGTCATTAATATGGGTTCAAACCTTGCCATGCACCTGTTTGTTTACATAGATGCAACGACATCAGAGGAGACAGCTGAGGGACAGAATCAGGAAAGAGCTGGACCTGAGCTCAGACATGACTGAAGCGGAGGAGAAAGACGTTTTGAATGTTTGGCTTCTCAGTCTGCCAGACAGATGGAGACTCTATCGGTACGGCTCCCTTTCTAACCCTTTCTAACCCTTAACCTTAACCCTAACATTCATCTTTCCTGAGTAGGCCTACAGTAAATGCCCGTGGGTACTGCACTGGGTACTAACAACAGGTACAGTGAGTGAGTATTCTGACAACTGGTACAACAGGCATTGCATAACCTCCTTTTGTTCTTTTTAGTCTTAGCTCAATGTTTTTAGCCTTTTAATGTCATAACGTTGTTTATTTTGATTTGTTTTTTAAAGCGACTTTGGGTGCTATGAAAAGTGCTTTATAAGTCTGATGTATTATCATTATTATTAACAGTAAAACCAGCCTATTTCAGACTATTTTAGTCCATTTGTTCAGCTTTGAGAAGCTTTGTGCTGTCATATTATTGTTTGACTAATGGTCATCTATCTACTGTCTGTGTACTTCAGACTCCACCTCAGCCCTTAGCACTTCACTCTCCCCGTACCCCTTCCTGTCACCTTCTGCTTGTTTGATGCTAATCACTGACGTAGATTTGACGACCATGTATGTTCTCATGTTTTTGTTACTTAGACGACAGATGCTAGGCTCATTGTTTACCTGGTCTCCTATTGTTTCAATTCACAGATTATTATTTTGATAGTGTATCGTTTAGACTGATGCTAGGTTCTTGGTTTACCTGTGATCCTAGTTTACTGAGGCACTACACTGTCTCTCTGCATTTGATGTATGTGAGTACCGTGCTTATTGTATGCCTAATTGTAAATTGTCTGTAGGTTGTGGGTTGCACGCTATAGGATGGAACTGCGTAGCGAAGCGTTGCGGCCTGCAGAGGCCTATCAGCATGTGGTGGATCGACTAGACGATATACAACGCAATGAGCGTCTCTGTGTCCTGACGAGGGCCAAGGTACAGTAACACTAGAATAAATCTATGTAATGTACTAGTAATATTGTGTAGGTTGGGTCAGAGTTAAAATGGATAAAACTATCTGCCCATTAGGTCATTGGCATGACAACAACGGGAGCGGCCAAGTTCCGTAATGTGATCCAGGAAGTGCAGCCACGGCTGGTGATTGTAGAAGAGGCCGCACAGGTATTGGAGGCCCACATTATTACTGCGCTGAGTGAAGCCTGTCAGCACCTCATCCTCATCGGAGACCACCAACAGGTCAGGAAGCACCACTAAAACCCACATGGCAGCGTCACATACTTACCATGGTATATTGTCATTATATCACAGCTTAGGGGCGTTGTTCAGCCCGACACAAAGCATACATGGAAATCATAGATAATGAAAACTGTCTTTGTAATAACAATTTCATTGCAATAATAACAATTCAAAAAGTTGTCCCCGACTGCCTGCACGAACAAGGCTGTGTCTATGCCAACATTTACATTTAGATATTTTCTTTAAATTTGTCAGTATCATTGTGCAGCTGTAATTGTAATCTCACAACATTGACCCACCAGTAACAAGGAAGAGGAGATCCGAGCACTCAAAAAATGTGGAGGAGAGGAAGTAAAGTAAAAAATTCTATTAAAAAAATATATATAAAAAATGCCAACATGATTCGACCGGTTAGCGTCTTCATCAGGGCCATCCATCACTTACATTGTTTTTTAAATCTTATAAAAAATTATTGTGGGCACAAGAGGGCTTGCCCACTGGAGTTTCTTTCATTTCAAATGGTTTTAACTGCCATGGCATGCCCCTGCCACACGTGCACACGCGCGCGCACACACACACACACACACACACACACACACACACACACACACACACACACACACACACACACACACACACACACACACACACACACACACACACACACACACACACACACACACACACACACACACACACACACACACACACACACAAAATGATCAGTAATAATTTTCAATATTTACAAAAATGAAATACAGCTCTATAAATAATGAAAAGCAAGAAGCACATAAATATAGAATGAGCCATGCGGCTGCAGTGAGGCATCCTCTTTTGTAAGATCCTTTTATTTGGAGACCTAAATAAAGATCAAATAACAATTCAGGCTCGCGCGAGAGGCAGCAGCCATCGCTGCAGTTTTTTTTATATATAATAGAAATGGCAGAGGTTGCTTTGTGTAACTTTACAGTGATCTCTTTTATTATATGTCTTCTCAGCTGCGGCCCAGTGCTACAGTATATGATCTGGCAAGGAAATTCGACCTGGAGGTTTCCATGTTTGAGAGGCTGATCAAAATGAAGCTACCCTATGTTAGACTCAACAGCCAGGTTTGTGCTTCTTTTCACAAATCAGCAAAACTGTCATTGATGTTAATTTATGCATGAACAATTTAACGATCCATCGATTTAATATGGGGAGTCTTTCGATCATGCAGTTGAAGGCAAAGTATAATTGCATGTGTTACCTTAGAGTTGTGCCATGTCTGTGTAACATGTGTGTGTACAGTACGTGTTCATGTTGGTCTTTGTATGTCCACAGCATCGCATGAAGCCAAACATTGCCGCTCTCCTGACCCCACACATCTACGACGAGCTGGAGAACCACCCGTCTGTCATGGGCCACGAAGACATCATGGTGTGTTTCAGTTTCATCTCCACTACTTTCCCACAGCATTTCAGTTCCCCAGCAGTGTATACTGTACTACTACCCTGTACAGACTTAAAGGATCATACCGTCATTAATACATGTCATTGTAATCAATACATGTCATTGTCTATTCATAGCTTTGACCATGCAAAATAACGTACATAAACATACTGCATTTTCCTGTTACATTTTGTGTTTGTTTACATTTTGACAATAGTCATTAAAATATATATATCTGAATAGGTTAGCTATTGCTAAACATCATTGCTTGGTTAATAAGTCATGGATTTACATTTAAAATGCATGAACTCATCAATAATGTAAATTTGATAAAAAAAATAAAGGCAGAATCAATTTGACTGCGTTTGAATTACCTATCGCAGGCTTCTTCAAAAAGTCAGCAAAATGGTCAGCATGTCACGTATAATGTGAGTCATGATCAATAGACTTAACATGCCAGACTGGTGGTATGATCTTTTAAAATCATCTGCATGTGATCTTTTTCTTTTACTCAAGGAGGACAACGCCCGTTGCAAGTTGATAATGTCCTTTGTCATGTGTGGTCCAGCCATATGGAAAGTATGGAATGCATGTGCTAATAAAAACTAAAAGAAATATATAATTATATATAATTATATATAATCATTATATATAATGAAAAATATTATTTTGATGCCCATATTAAACATAGGAAGTAAAGTTGTTTTTTAGTTAGCACATGCATTCCATAGGGCTGGACCACACATGGACAAATTACATCATCAAAATGCGACGGGCATTGTCCCCGCTTGAGTGAAAGATAGAAAACTATTTCTA
Source organism: Gymnoscopelus microlampas (assembly GCF_963454915.1). NCBI lineage: Eukaryota > Metazoa > Chordata > Actinopteri > Myctophiformes > Myctophidae > Gymnoscopelus > Gymnoscopelus microlampas. The sequence goes on from NC_139947.1 coordinate 18,646,872, forward strand.
GAATAAATAAAAATATTTAAGGTGTTTTTAGTTAAAGAGGGCAATTATAATATATTAAGACAAAGCTTATTAGCCAGGGATCATTTTAAAAATCATATGTTTCCAGTTTGAAAGATGACAAATATTAGGGTTTTTGGAAAGGGTATGGTTTAACTATTCCAAAAGGCATCATTGAACCTGTCCCACCATTTAGATTATGTTCTGAATATCGGATAATTCCATACCATTATGACAAATTAATATCTTACAAATGATTGCCTTGCAGGGCCTTACAACCAATCTATTCTTTTTGGAGCACAATTACCCAGAAGAAAACATGAGAGATGGAAAGAGTCACCAGAACCAGCATGAGGCCAAGTTTGTAGTTGCCCTGTGCCGCTACCTTCTCTTACAGGACTACAAACCAGAGCAGATTACCATCCTGACCACCTACACCGCCCAGCTTCTCTGTTTGGGAAATCTCATGCCCTCCAAGATCTTTGCAGGGGTCAGTGTACACACTGTGGACAAGTACCAAGGGGAAGAGAATGATATCATCCTGTTATCTCTGGTCCGCAGCAATACAGAGGGTAAGGTTGGCTTCTTGAGAATCTCCAACCGCGTTTGTGTGGCCTTGTCACGTGCCAAGAAAGCGCTCTACTGCATCTGCAACAGCGAAATGCTGGGCAGAGTCAAGCTGTGGGCAGACATCTTCGGTACCTTGCAGGAGAAGGGCGAGATCGGGACAGCTCTCACCCTCCGCTGTCACAACCATCCAGACCGCCAGGTTGAGGCCTCCCGTGCTGAAGATTTTAACCAAGCTCCCGAGGGAGGCTGCACACTACGTTGTGAGATCAGTTTGGAATGTGGCCACCCTTGCGCATTGTACTGCCATCCTCGTGACCCTGAGCACAAGAAGTACCAGTGTCCTGAGAAATGCGCAAGATTTCTCTGTGATTTGAATCACAGGTGCCCACTCGTGTGCCACCTACCATGCCCCAAGTGCATGGTAATGGTTGAGAAGACCATACCAGGGTGCCAGCATAAACAGATGGTTCCTTGCCACCAGGACCCAGAGACATTTGCATGTCAGGAGCCCTGTCAGAACATGCTCCAATGTGGGCACAATCAGATGGTTCCTTGCCACCAGGACCCAGAGACGTTTGCATGTCAGGAGCCATGCCAGAAGATGCTCAAATGTGGGCATGCTTGTACTGGTACTTGCCACAGTTGCCACCAGGGACGCTACCACTCCTCTTGTGCCCAACGGTGCGAGCGTCTTCTGATCTGCTCCCATAAGTGCCAGGGGATATGCGTTCCTGATTGCTCTGCCTGTCGCAGGCCTTGTGAGAACCGCTGCATCCACAGTAATTGCAAGCACCCATGTGGACATCCGTGCACACCTTGCACTAAGCCCTGTGCTTGGCAGTGCCCTCACCAGAGGTGCAGCAAGCGTTGTCATGAGCCATGTGATCGCCCACCTTGTGTCCAGCCCTGTGACAAGATCCTTGACTGTGGCCATCCCTGCATAGGCCTCTGTGGGGAGAAATGTCCAAACCGATGTCGCATCTGTGATGCAAATATCTTTGGCACTGAGGACGCCACCAGGACCGATTTGTACGTTCAACTAGAAGACTGTGGACACATCATTGAATCAACAGCTATTGACTCATACATGGGGATGGGTGACATACAGGAGTCTAATGAAGGGAAGGAAGTGGCCATAAGACTAAAAGACTGCCCTGAGTGTCAAACTCCGATCCGAAATAACCTGCGCTATGGAACCCAAATCAAGAGCATTCTGACTGACATTGAGAAAGTAAAGGTGAAGCTCAGTGGGTGCCAAACAGATATTGCAGAGAAGAAGGAGACCCTGCAGAACCAATGGAAGATGAGGGGGCTTCAGAGGAGTGTCTACATGAACATCAAAGTTGAACTGACCCCTCGTTATCTCACAATGAAGGACCTGTGTGTCCTTGAAAACAAGATGGCCTTCCTTGAGAAAGTTGAAAAGCTCAAAAGGATCCAAAAGGAGCAAATGTCTGGTGAACAAGGACTCCGTTTTGAGGGGGAAATTCAGAAATTTGTGATGTGGCTACTCGATCTGAGGCAGAAATTCACTGACCAGCAAGTCTTGGATCTACAGCGTGAGCTGAAGAGGCTGATCCTCTTGGCTGACCTCAACATCCGTTGCAACTTGTCAGTCAAAGAAGTTGCAACGCCTGGTCCATTTACTGAGCAAGACAAAGTGAAGCAGAGATTGAAGAGTCTGCTTCACATTGAAGAGGATGACATGATTCAACACACTAAAGTGAAACAGGCATTGAAGAGTCTGGATGACATGATTCAACACACTGGCCTAGGATTAGACGAAGACGAGAGTAAGGTGATTGTCTCAGCCATACAGATGAAACCTGACCATTGGTACAGATGCCATAAAGGCCATGTCTATGTTATAAGCGAGAGGGGAGGGACAACAGAGAGTGAGCGCTGCCCTGAATGTGACACTGAGCAAACCTAAAGAAGTTGTGTCAGATGGATGGGGCACAATATGTTGCTTGGTCTGAAGCCAACCCGTAAGACTTTGAACCAATTCAAGCAGCTTGACATTCAAATCCACCATTGAAGTTTTATATTTTTGGGGACTTTGAGATTTGATTTAGTGTTTCATTCCTTATGCCTGACCTATGATCTACTGATGTTCTGTACCCTTATTACGGTTATTGCAGTATGCACGTAATACATTATTGTCTAGGTATTTTGGGCTGTTTTGTTTGTATTGATCAATATCCTGCTGAATAGTTTTAATATGCAACATGCTGTTTATTTACAGAAAAATAAATCTCTATGACTGTATGATTTTTATGTTCTGTGTTTTTTCCCCCAATACCATTGCTTATAGAATATTGTCATTGAAATCTGTCTGGATTAAGCGACAAACACTATTCATGCGCAGTAGATGAAGCTATAGTCAGAAGATATGAATTATGGATGATATAAATTAAAATATCTGAATTATGATGTAATGAAAATTATAGCCTCGTTAATAGACCAGCTAAAGTGAAAAAAATCGATCATGCACACAATCATATGAAATGTCTGCAGGAGAAATGTTGGGCCAATAAATAATATAATATTAGAATTCAGATAATGAAAAATATAATGGGCTTTAATTGAACAAGAATGTAAATATGGAAGTCAGGGTCAGTTGAAGTGGACAGTAGAGTCAGAAGTAAGTTCATTGGCCAATTCAATGGAAGAGCTCTCTTCACTTATGCCCTGTTCCACATTTTTTTTAAATAGCAGATCTACAAGCTCACAACATGTTACATCTTGACAGTTTTTTAATTATTTAGAAAAGTTTAGAAAATTTCCACATGCCTGAAAAAGTGACACCAGTTTTAAAGTGGTTAACATGGGATCTGGGAATACATAGCACACGCACGCACGCACGCATGCACGCACGCACACGGTCTGTTCCCAGGCTATACATCCTTAAACCAGAAATTAGATGCACCCTGGGACCACACACGAATGTATCAGAGTAGCCCCGCCCAAAGCCCAGAAGCCGGATATATCTGTTGGTCAAGGAGGGGATTCCCCTTTGGATTAGAGGTAGGTGTTTCATTTTGCATGTCATGTGTTTGTTTAGCAGTAACCACTTAAACACTATTTACTGAGTTGACCAGTGTTCCCCAGGGCTCTGTACTTGGTCCCCTCCTTGTTTCCCCTCTCCATAAAATGTCTTCACTGAAAATAGCAGATCTACCAGCTCACAACACAAGCCTATAGATCAGCTATTTTTGCCCCAGAATAGGGACGCTAGGGTCACCTCGATCCATTCACATTCACATACTGCATTGCCTCTTATGTTGAAATCATGAGTGTAAACCGTATTATACCCAAACAGCAAAAGTATCACTATGTGAGTTACAAGGACAAAGATGGACTTGGAAACCTAAAAATGCAATCCAGAACGTATTTTAATGAATAAAACATATATGTTTTTTACTAATCTGTATGGTAGAGTTTATTAACCCATTAAAACTGGGAAAGCATCCGTGTCATCTTAGATTTTTGGACTTTGGCTATTCAAAAATAGCAGATATTCAAGCATAGAGCGTCACTTCGTGCCATGCTATGAACTTGTAGATCTGCTATTTTTGAAAGATTGTGAAAATGCAGCCTTGGTATGACACGACCAGGGTTTAAATCCTGACCTCCCAGTCTCAGGGCGGACACTCTTAACCCCAAGACCACTGGGCTGGTCGTTTTACTGTGCCGAGATATCCAAACCACTTTCGCTTTCACACCTATTGTCCTGTGTCGTCATAGGAAATGGGCATTCAAGCCAAAAAATGCAGTCTGTCCACACTTTATAACCGTTATCGTCATCAAACACACACACGCCATGCAGATATTCCTGGATTAATTGAACTTTAATTCATTCATTAATTGGGATTAAAAGGACCAGAGAGAGTGTGGAGCCTGACCTGAAGTCGGTCAGATGCCCATATATAAACATAATATAAGCTCTGGCGCTTGATCAGGTACCAATCGCCACAGCTGTGGGGGGAAAAAAAGCCTCTTTTATGTTGTCGGGGACAGTTCAGACCTCACATTGTGATTGGTTAAGAGGCATTGTCAATGTTTCCAACATTCGAAATTGGCTATTAGTGCATTACCCATTATCGTTGGCCAACCGGCAGCATGCACAAGACATTTGACACCGATTGGCCTAATGGTTTGTGAGATTAAATGTCCACCACGGCTCCCCTCCGCGTGTGCTGATCCAGTCCAGTGATGCACGCCGCTCGTCCTGGATCTCATACCAACTCATGACCGTGATGTACAGTAGCTCAACCTTTGTCCTTATGTCTGCGTTCTCTCCCTTGTCAGTGTCTATATGTATCTGCATGTTGGTAGTCAACCACACAGGACAGTGAGTCAGGTGCATCTGGCAAGGTCCCAGTAGGCAGAACAAGGAGAGGGAGGTGTCTATCAGAGCTTGGCACCAAGTTTCATCAAGTTCACCGTTGAAATATGGACCTTCAGCCTGTCCTATCCACAGTTGATGTTCTGGAAGAGGGAAGAGAGTTGGGATGGCAGTTCCCTCATTGTGACCAAGTTAAATGTTTTATTGTTTTCTTGTAATTGTAATCTGTTAGTCCTTGTCCCTTATAATGCTCATATATGGAGATCTCCGTATCCGTCAGTCCATGTCCCTTTTATGTCCATATATGGCGATCTCTGTATAACTCCCATCCGATGCATGTAAGACTCAGGTTCCTTGTACTGGTGTTTATTCACTTCAAAACAACGTAGAACTGACAATACATACAGAAAAGATAAAAAACAAAACATCAACTTGGGCATTCTGACATTCACAATAATATACATGACTTTCACATTAAGACTCACAACAATTACTGACCACTTTGCCGGCTTGCACACGAATGGGGGTGGGGTCGACTTGGATTCTTCAGTCTTTCTGCAAAAACTTTGCTTTTCTCTTCTTTACATTATTTTATTTCACTTGACTTTCTTCTATTTTACTTTAATTTCTTTCTTTCTGTTAAACTCTCCTTCTCTCCTCCTGCTCACACAGTGAAATGAGTGCTGCTGCCCTCTTCTCCAGCACAGCAGGTGTCACAAACATACTTGATTACAAAAAACACACAGATGTGACAAATTACCTAATTGGAAACTTACAACACATAGAACACACTAGAAGGACAAATACACAAAATAAAACAATGACCTGATGCCAGCAGTAACACTCTGTATAGTCAGTCCTTGTCCCTTCTATGCCCATATACGGAGATCCCTGATGTCATCAGTATATGCCCATATGGCCATATACCTTTTATTTATTTAATTAATTATATTAACATATTTTTCCCTCCATAGTGTCAGCTCTGTGTTATTATTTCCTGGAACATACATAGGCCTCGGTCAATCAATAAATCAATCAACCAACCAATCAACTAACTGACCAGTCAGTGGTTCCAGATACCACACTACCTTGTAATGAAACTAAACTCAACCAAAGGGGCGTGGCCTGCCTGCTGCTGAGAGGATCAACTACACGAGTTCTGATGATAGGTCATCAGGAGTGAAATCAAACGGTTCGTTTTCATTGTTACTGATACTGATCACACATAGGCTATTGATTATTAAGGTGAGTGATTTTGTTATTATTATTTAGGCATTAACTAAAACTAATAACCGGCATCAGTTAATTGTGAAGTGAAGAGAGAGCAATGAAAAACGTCAAGGCTTAGAATTTAAGTAACATTCTCCTTAACGCTATGGTACTTTCGAACCGTTGCCCGCACACCCCTGGTTGCGCAGCGGCTGCAGCCTCTCGTCTTTAGAAAAAATAAAGAATACACTGTCGTTACTCACCAAAACAAAGACGGCTTTAAGATGTTGAAAGGCTAATTTCCGTAGTGGGAATACTCGGAGTCGCCCCACCCCACGTCTAAAATACACTTTTTGACCAGAAAAGAAAATATTTCACCGGAAGGGAAATAAATAGAGTTACTCCACTGCGCCCCCTACAGATCTGGTTAATGGCATTTTCTATTGACCTGATTTTTCCTTCCGGTGAAATATTTTCTTTACTGGCCAAAAAGTGTATTTTAGACGTGAGGTGGGGGGCTCCGAGTGTTCCCACTAAAGAAAGTAGGCTTTCGGCATCTTAAACCCGTCTTTGTTTTGGTGAGTAGCGAAAGTGTTTTTTAATTTTTTACTACAGACGAGAGGCTGCGCTTCCGGGGGTGTTCAGGCAATCCCTCAAAAGTACCATAGCGTTAAGGAGAACTCCTTCTAACGCATAGCCCAGCTGGGTTAGAAGGACTTAGCTGCTAATATGGACCAGCAGTACATTAATGTACAGTACTTGGGTAAATGCACTTTGTTACGTTCCACCAATGACCACCATTGTGGACCAGAGCTAGGCCTACTACGTCCAATTAAGGCACTGATGTTGTCCCTCTTGTAATGACAACAATCCACTGTTTTAGCCTACATGCTTTTTTGGTATTAATGATCCCTATCTATCTGTGAGGAGGTCACATATATTTGGTTAGAACTGGGTGAAATATTGGAATGTTGCTGTTAATTACTGGTTTAATTAGGGTACTGTTTTTATTTTTCCAGATACAGGATATACTAGGGACATCTCGGCACCTTGATGTAAAATTGGCTATTTTGTCCAAAATGTAAAGAAATTGTCCAAAATCTTAAGTAATGTAAAGTATATATATATGATGTGAACATGCACGTACATCATTATTAAGGGTTGTGTAGTGTATACTGTAGCAAAATATATTTCCAAATGTATATATTTTTTTTTACATTTTGGACAAAATAGCCAATTTTACATTGAGGTTCCCAGATGTCCTTAGTGCCCACCTATCCTGTTACCTTTTTTCACCTTTGAATTTGAATTTACAGCATTTAAAATGATCTGTCACCCTGCCTTTAAGAACTAGCTCTTGTGTCAGAACCTTAAAACTATTAAAGTTAATAAAGATGTGTTTGGTAACTGCATACAGATTGAACTGCATGCGTGTGTAATAAAATGTTAGGCCTACATGTGCAGATAGAAATGTTTATATAGTCACTTTTGGATAGCCTTCTTGAATCTCGCACAGAGGACATTTGGTTAATTAAAAAGTGAAAAAGAACATCTGGACAACACAGACATACTCCTTTTTGAATAGATAAGAACAAGAGCTCTTTCATAGAACAGGAGCTCATTGCTTGTTCAAGGTCTCTTAGATATGGAGAGAAACATTGTGCATTGTTTAATGCAAAGGAAACACAGGGTGTTTTAAACATGAACAATATTTTCATCCAAAAGTCTAAAGAGGAAATTTGACAATGACCACGGGGCATTCAAATTAAGAATGTAAATAGAACTATGCATTAATCCTAAACCCAGTTTCATCAATGCAAATCTGTTGTGTTTTATCCATCCACATTCTACCAGATTGATTGCACTATGAGGGTTTCACACTCAGCATGGCTAAAAGTATAATAAGCATTCTTTAGGTGGTGGTAGATTATCTATTTCATTGGTTCTCAAAGTGGGGTCCGGGGACCCCACGGGGTTCTACCACCCCAGGGTACTACCCAGGGGGTCTCCAGCAAAATGAGTTAATATAGCGCCACAATCTTTCTTTTCTCCTTTAAATTTAGAGTAGCCAATTATTTTTTACCCCCTTGTCTCCCCAATTTAGTCATTGTGTCAGTTGATTCCTCCCCACACACATTTCTGTGTTGTCACTGCTGTTGTATCCTACTGACTCACCTGCCAGTGAGGAGCCCCCACCGAGCCTTCGTCCTACTCCTCCCGCCCAACACTCCTCGCTTACAGGTGCCGCCCCCAGCCCGTCCAGATATGATTGCCATGGTGGGCCAGTTGCCTAATGCTTACAACGGTTAACCTCCCCCTTTCATCAACTCCTTATTCAATCCTCTCATCTCCTGTTGGCTCAAACACAATATTGGCCCCTTTTAACAACAGCCTTCATCGCACTGAGGCTGTACTTGGTTTACTATTAGAGGTATTTGTCAAAATCTATTGAATTGAATTTCATGTTTAGATGTTAAGTTTCATTGTCCTCTTTCCCACACAGCAAATGCTAATGTGACCATCCTACGTTTCAAAGACATCCACATTGAGAGGCATGGAGGGGGAGAGAAAAGGACCTGAGCATGGCAGCCATGCAAGATGTAAGAGCAAGTCAAATCTAATACGACAATTTGACTATTTGTTGTTGACGAGGAAATCCTTGCTTATAATTTGTGGACTCCAGTCTTTAAATCTAGTGGAATTGAAACTCTCAACACACTCGTTATAAATGTTTATAATCATGTATGACAACTTGTAACAATGTTTATGAGATTATGGGATTTTATGTATACTAGAAAACAAACATAAGAGGTTACATTACATTTAAGACTACTGTCAGTCCATCCCTGAGTTTGATGAAAAACAGTAGGTAATGTGCTCACCAGGGCGGAGTATGAAAAACACATATGTGATTAATATCACTGGGTACATCTGATAAACAAAATGACCTGACCTCCCTGGAGAAAGTTCTCCAGACCCAATAGGGCTACTGTCTCACCAGTTAATGTTGTTGTTTTCCAGACGGCTTTGGTGGAAGAGGTGCAGCTGAAGGAAGAGGTGCAGCTGTAGGAAGAGGTGTAGTTGGAGGTGCAGCTGTAGGAATAGGTGTAGTTGGAGGTAGAGGTGAAGCTGTAGGAATAGGTGTAGTTGGAGGTAGAGGTGAAGCTGTAGGAATAGGTGTAGAGGGACATAGAGGTGCAGTTGTAGGAATAGGTGTAGTTGGAGGTAGAGGTGCAGCTCTAGAAAGAGGTGTAGTTGGAGATAGAGGTGCAGCTCTAGAAAGAGGTGTGGTTGGAGGTAGAGGTGCAGCTGTAGGAATAGGTGTAGTTGGAGGTAGAGGTAGAGCTGTAGGAAGAGGTGTAGTTGGAGGTAGAGGTGCAGCTGTAGGAATAGGTGTAGTTGGAGGTAGAGGTAGAGCTGTAGGAAGAGGTGCAGCTGTAGGAATAGGTGTAGTTGGAGGTAGAGGTGCAGCTGTAGGAATAGGTGTAGTTGGAGGTAGAGGGGCAGCTGTAGGAAGAGGTGTAGTTGGAGGTGCAGCTGTAGGAATAGGTGTAGTTGGAGGTAGAGATGCAGCTGGAGGTACAGATGCAGCAGGAGGTGGAGATGCAGGTGGAGGAGAGAGTAAGAGAAAAGATGGCGATGCACCTGGAAGACACAACAGGAATGAGGGGTGTTCACCTTCTGCTAAGAACCATGGTATAGTGATGGACATTTATTTATATTTATACTGCTATACTCCTTCGCTGAAGGTAACATTTCAGTAGGTCTCATAAAAAACTCTTGGTGTTTTTATGTGATCATAAATTAAACCTATGGCCACTTTTGTCATACCTCCTATCCTAGGTGGAGAAGAGCAGGAGAACTTCAGGAACCTGCCTATCTGCCCCACACCTGAGGAGATACACGAGGAACAGAGGCCATTCCTTAGACCAAATCTCACCTCTCAGCCCTATGCCAGCAACCACCTGTACCTCGACACTCACTTCCGGCTGCTGAGAGAGGACTTTGTGCGACCGCTTCGTGAGGGGATCCAGGAACTACTCCAGAGACAAATGGCCAATGACAGCCCGCCAAAGAGGATGCGCAATGACATCACAGTGTATCGTGACACCCGTCTGGTGGAGCCAATGTGTACGCGGGCGGGCGTAGCCTACGTTGTTCAGTTTGACCCTCAGCCTTTTAAGGTTGGTATCTGTGTCAATTTCTGTGTTTTTTCATATGCTTTCATATTGGATAGATAACAGCAATACTATTGTCTTTATCAACCATACTGTATCATACTGGTCTGCAGTAAAAAGAAAGACTTCTTCAGTGCCAACAGTGCCTCTGCTTCTGTTATATTCAGCTTCCGCCATATTTATTTTAGAATGAGACATAATTTACAAAGGAGCTATCTTCAATAAATCCACTCAATTGTTGTTTTTTTCTGCAAATGTACATTTTACATTTGTAATAAACTAAATAACTCCTCCAATAACACCTACCACACACACGCACACTTTCCCAACAGGGTGTACGATGGGAGAGCTCGAAGAAGCTAATCTATGGTTCGCTGGTCTGTCTGTCGCGTGATAACTTTGACACCTTCCTGTACGCCACGGTGTCAGACAGTGAGCCCAAAGACCTACGGAAAGGCAGGGTCCATCTTATCTTCACTGAGGAGAGCAGAGACAAGTTGTGGACAATACAGGTGAGATGGTCTGGAACTGTAAAGTGTGTTTAATGGCTATTAATAATGGTGGCATGCAGGGGCGCCGCAAGCCAACGCGGCTAAATAGTCAGAAACTGTCTGTACTCACCGAGACCACCTCATTTATTTTCAAATATCCGGTGTGTATATAGGGTTTAAAGTGGTTCAGTTAGACACTTCAGCTCAGGATTAACCATTTACTGCAATGATATTGCATTCAGTTTGGCGGTGTGACTCTGCTCCAGTGATATTACAGATTACCTGCGCAAGCATGACACAGAATCTGAATTCACAAACCCCCCAGAGCAGAGCATAGGATACAGTTATTACATGAATATAACATTGAACCTTCAATTGCATGTTTTAAGATACCACATATAATAGTACAATCCATAAGAATCACAGTACAATCCACAGAATCATCCTATAATATGAAACTAAATGTCGCAGGGAGGAGGCCGGGGAGGTGGAGGTAATTTGAACAACCAGCTGAGACAGCGAAGCAAGCAGAATGAACAGTGAACAGAAGACTGCTTAAAAGGACCGCCTGAGTTGCACTGAGGGAATGAGGGCGTGTGTGAGATAGCTTGTAGCGTATGAGAATTAAGTGAGGTTGAACGTGGGGAGACAGACTGACTTGTGGGTGTATTTATGAATTAACTTGTTAGCGAATGAATGGGGGGGGGGGGGTCTGGGGAGTGAGCTAGCAATGTACCCTCCAGCCTTCCGTGCCTACCTGAACTAGTATCGCTACGCAGGATTAAAATTGATTTTGCTGCTATATTAACTTATTTTGCTGTGGACCCCCTGGAACGCCCCCAAGGACCCCTGGGGGTCCCCAGACCCCACTTTGAGAAGTACTGAACTATAGAATAACAAAAATGACCTGATCCTACAGACAAACCGTTTCCAGATGGTGGAGTCCCCCGCCTTCTTTGAGGCCTACCGTTATGTGCTAGAAGGCTTGCAGGAGCAAGTGGAGGCCCACCTGCCCTTAAAGAGGTATGTGAGCGTGTGTTCTTATTATTAAAACAGTACACACATCTTATCACCATGACACAGTCTGACGTGACAACAAAATAGCACCATGATCATCAAGTAAATAAAAATGTGATATAAGTGAAAACAAAGACAATAGTGAAAAAGTGCCCTGAAAGTCTTATGATAAAATAAAACAGCGACTTGTTTCCAAAGGCCCAGACTGCCAAGAATGACTAAAACAACTTTTTTGGGGAAAAAAACAGATTTTTTTTTTTTCACACAGAACCCAAGATATCGTGATCTGAAGATTTGCTGCTCCATTCACTTCTTGGTTAACTTATTACTTAAAAAGGCTGTATCTCGGCTCCTGTGTACTTTTTTTTTTACTATGTATTTTTGGTCCAGACATGCTATTTTCAAAGGCAGACAACAAATGTCAACGAGGTCGCGATGACCTCATTGACATTTGTGAAACCACACAGTGCAACCCTCAGTGATTAGCAACCATAAGGGGATCGATCATACTGGAGATAAATATTCTGTGACTACTTGAAAAAGGTAATAAAATCGAAAAATCGCTGGCAGTGGGCAAACGCGGCCAAAATAATTCTGGCAGTGAATGAGTTGAGCCACAGACGTGTCCATTCCAAATAGTATATTTTAAAGGAGCTACACCATGAATTTAAAAAATAATAATAATATTTAATATCATATTGTTTATGTCCCTCAAACGTTTTTCAAAAGGTTTGAGCCTAAATCAAGCCTCAGATATACTCATTCCAACTAACTTCTCTCTGGCTTATAAAGCACTTTCACCTGCAATACCACATTGTCCTGTTTGGCACGGGGCGCTATTGAGCCAGTTTGTATGCATGTTATGTCCTGGTTCTGTGTGGAAAAAGTAAAAAAAAAAAAAAAAAAAAAAAACTTTTTTTAATTTTTTTTGTTGGTTAGAACTGAAAAACGGGAGGAATTGTTCCCAGACGTGACGTAGGCTGGGGGAACAAATCTGACGGACTGTTTTCAGACCAATTTACATAAAAACCACAGATAGCCTATGAAAGCCTGCATGCTCGAAGTCGGGTATTTGTTGGAACAGAAGAGAGGTGGGGGAGACCAAAAACACACAAAAATGAAGAAAAAGTTTAAATTCATGGTGTAGCCCCTTTAATGTAGTCTATTAATGGTTAATGACCAGTTCACGAGGGTCAGCTATCGGTCAGAGAAAGAAAGAAACACAAATTAGCATCCCTAAATATAAGTTAAACATAATGGTTCCATATGATTTATCAAAAAAGTCAAGATCCTGGTCTCTCAAATACTGTTGGCTCCAAACTATCCTTTTTAGGGGTCATTGTCAAATCTCAAATGGTCAGTAACAAAACAATGAACACCTATTTATAATAGATATACTCTGCACTGATAGAGGGCACTGCAGCACCATTTTATTTCGCCAACTCTGTGTGCTCTGTCCAATGTACGTAGTTCTCGGTCAGTGTTGCTATGCTCATTTGGGATGTGCTTGCACTGTATTTTAATGACGTGACGCGTACGTCGCTTAACACCTACACTACAGGTCACGCTATGGACAATTGATATGCATCTAGGCTCATTCTTATGTTAATGGACCTGGTGTGAGTAGGGAGCCTTTGTAAACTTTGTTGAGGTGTGAATTTAAAGTCATTTTAAATCTATGCGTGTGCCTGCGCATGCTCCTGGTCAAATAGGTTCCTGCACGCCGTGCAAGGCCGTCCCATGAGCATTGCACCCCTGTTCTCGGTGGAGAGAGGCATAAATTGCCAGTTAGATATCGCTGTCATTTGTAATCAAACTTGCACATTGTCGGTGGAATATTGTTGGCTCCCCCTGACACCACAACAGGAATGCCACAGTCACAGCAGCAGTTTAGGCTCAATACATGGGAATCAGCGCTTACACAATATTTTGTTAGAGCCTGCGTGCAACTTAAAACATTGTGCTGGTTAGTTATTGTCTGACTGCACCAGTTGAGCACTATCAAACTAGAGGTCTTATGTTTAACGCGACACCCTCTAAATTGGGATGGATGTTGTTTGGCTGTCAGTGTTTCCATCATTCATCAAATCACTGAAAATGGTCCCAATAATGATATTATGATCCACCACTGTCGTTGTCGTTATAGTTTTGGTGTGGACTCTGGCATTCACTTGAGTTCACACAATATAAAAATATATATTTTAACAGAATATTTGTAGTTAATCATTCTTGGTATTGACAGCCCTTTAGTGTTGTTTCATGACAAATAATGAATTATGGTGAATTTAATCCCATCGCTAACACCTTTATAGGTACATTGTGGACTGCAACACTCATTTGCTCCCCCCAGTCTATCTGAAGATGAGCGATACATACAACCTGTCAGCCATTGTTCATCCTGACCACCAGAGCCGCATTCGGCCCTTCGACTGGCTGAAGCCAGAGGCCTGGCCCACAATGGAGGTGCTTGGACTGGATGAGTCTCAGATGAGAGCCTTCCAGCTGGCCCTCACCAAGGAATTGGCCATCATACAGGGACCTCCTGGTTGTGGTAAGACAGGGTGTTCTCAAGGGTCTGCCTGAGTTCAAATTAATTAGCCACTTTCAGCCTTTCGTCATGACAGGTAAATGACGAAAGGCTTTCGTCATTCACCTGCATTCACCATTTTTTTCAATTTTGTCTATCTTTTCTCGCTATTCATTATGCGACCAAGTGTATAGGGGTTAAGTGGTTAAAAGGTCACTATCACAATATACAAGCTCACAACTTGCCGTATTACGACGCATTGTGAGCTTTTTTCTATTTCTGATTTTTTTTTTAGAAAATGTTCAGCTGCAATGACATGTTTAAAATACAAACTCCAGGTTGAAAGTCTGTACGTCGTTTTTTATAAATAATGTATTTAACCCATGAAAAGTATCAACAAGAGCTTTTGGCTCCATTGAAACGGAAACTCCATAAACTCCATTACCTGAAAAAGTACAGTTACAGTAATGTAAATCCAGGTGGATGCTATAAAAACAAACTATGGGCTGAATTTGTACTGCTGTTGTGCTCCTTTCTCAGATTTGATTAATAACCAATGTATGTATCAATTCTGTAGTTTGTACTTAAAATCCCTAAAATGCTTGTGTCTCCAGGAAAGACCTATGTGGGCCTGAAGATTGCTCAGGCTCTGTTGACCAATGAGAGTCTTTGGAGCAGTGGTGCCCCATTGCTAGTGGTGTGTTTCACTAACCACGCCCTGGATCAGTTCCTTGAGGGTAAGTTTTTGGGTCTGTCAATGAGGTCATGTCCTGAATTGCAACTAAATTAAATTATACTTGCATTTATGGATGTTTGACAGCACTGATTGAGTGCCGTTACGGAAGAAAATCTGCTCCTAAGATGCAAGACAAAAATCCTCTCTATTTTGATTCAATATCATGAGCTTTTGTGGATGGGATGTTTAAATGGTTAACCATGTACACCATTTTTTTAAATAAAAATCGCTATTTTGTTGGACAAATCAACTGAAAATGTATAACAACTTAGGAGCACTATCACCCATTTTCAACATTATCTTCATATAATTGGTCTTCACTAATCCGCTTTATAAGATGGTACACATTTCTGCCTACTCGCTCTGTGTCTAAGGCTATCGACAGTTCAGAAACCAATGACATCATCGATTCCAAGCTAATAGAAACTACAGACTTTCTCTTAATGGAAAGATCAACGCATTCTCACAACCGTGCCTTCAAACGGGTGACGATTTGGGATGGATCTGACCATATGGCACTTCCGCATTCCAGTGTGGTTGGGATTAGCGGGACACATCACGTCATGTTGTCCTAAGCCGTCACTATAGTAGGCCTACTACTTGAGCGAGAATATGTAGGAAAGAGTGCACCCTGAAATAGAATATAAATAAAATAATAAAAGTTTGAAATCTTGCTTGAAATGACCAAACCTGCCTACCAATGATATCACTGGTAGGCAGGTTTCTGAGCTGTCCATAGCCCACCTTCGAGATACAGAGCGAGTAGACAGAAATGGTGGCATCTTACAATGAGCATTGGTGATGCCAATTATATGAAGATAAGGTTGAAAATGGGCCTTTACATATGACATCAAGCTACGTTTAACTACATTTAACTGTACAATACTCAGTTATTTGTAAACTAAAGTGTATTTGTTAACAAAAAATGCCCAAGCACCCATCCCTAATGATTATGGTGTTTTAAAGAACCTATTTGACCAACATGTGAACTTTGAACCACATGTAAAAAAGAAATAAAAAAAAAGGTGGTCCAAACTTGTTTCTTTCAACTAAGAAACTTTTGCAAACTCAGGTCTTTACTATCACCTCAAGGCCTGGAAAAACTCATCCATGTTATTATTTCCTCCCGTTTGGACTATTGTAATTCATTATTCACCGACCCCGAGTCGCTCCTCTGTACATCGCCTCCAGCTGGTGCAGAATGCGTCTGCTAGACTTTTAACTAATACACGTAGAAGGTCACATATCACACCTGTGCTTGCTTCATAATAACATTGGCTACCAATTGATTGTAGAATAATGTTAACATTAGTTTTGAAATGCGCTATATAAATAACATTTAACTTCCCTCCTCTACACACACAGGTATCCTTAAGTTTCTACCAACGGGCATTGTCAGAGTAGGAGGCCGGAGCAACAGTGAAGCACTGAAGCAATTCAATCTTCGGGAGCTGACCCACGACCTGCCGAACGACCCTGCAAAAAAAGAGGTGAGCTGGTGTGAGAAAATGATTAACCTATTTGATTATTTTTAACATAACTCCAAAGCAATGGTTCCCAACCTTTTCTGGATCAGGATCCACTTGAAAATCTTGAAAGCTTTCGTGGCCCACCCAGCTGACCAGTTAAATAAATGGTAACATTTACATTTATATAGAGCCTTTATCCAAGAGGCTTTACATAGATTGTGCATTACATTCACCCATTCACACACACATTCATACACCGATGGAGGAGGAAACCATGCAAGGCACCAACCTGCTCATCGGGAGCAATTAGGGGTTCAGCGTCTTGCTCAAGGACACTTCGACCCTAACTCTGGGGGAACCCGGGATCGAACTGCCGCTCTACCTCCTGAACCACTGCCACCCCGTTAACTCGGCAGTGCATGTTTATTTTAATGGATCAATCATTGCGTTCCGTCTTGGTTCAATGGAACTAGCACACTATACTTTAAGGTCCTATTTATCGGTATCACAATAAAAACTAAATGTTCAAGATTTTAAAGAAAAGATACCATTACATTTTGAGAGAATGACCCAATTAGGTGTATTTATTCACCACAGAAAAATAGACAAAAGATGGCAAAAAGGGACAAAGAGACAGGCGCTCCAACAGCTGACATCGTTGTGTCCCGCTCTCTCACCATTACTACCACCAGCCCTGTCTGACATTCACTTGCTGGCAGCCTTTTATACTCAGCCGGAGGTGATTAGTCTGGACTCCACCATGTCAAGGGGTATATTAAAGAACATAAGACAAATACATCAAAAGTTCAAAACATATACCTTTAACCCTCATAAAATTATATAAAACATATCCATGAACTGCAGGCAAGTAATGGTTCCTTCTTCACACTACTACAACACAAAAACAATATCCTTAGCATGTTCCAAATACATCACATCACAACCCCTTTCTGCCATCCTGACTATGGTCCAGCCCAATTACACTGGAAGACACAGAACAGGTAAATGTTAAGCATCCAATCGAACTTAACAATGAAACTATATGTTGCTCTTCTCTATATTCTAAATTCTTTTTTTTTTTTACATTTAGGAAAAAAATGCCAATTTAGCATTGAGGTGCCCACTCTTCCTTGGTGCCTACTCTTCCTGTATCCAACATTGCACTTGCTCTTAAATGTAAATGTATTGCACTTGCCTATCTATCATTATTCAACATACATGTCTATATTAGGTGGCTCACTCAGTGCAATTCAGCAAGACACTGACAAGAAATGACAGAATGTATTCAACAAATACTTAAACTAATGTCTGCATTTATTAACTGTGCAAATTACACTGTAAGTTGTACTGTATTGTAAAGTGCCAATATGCTGTGCGAATAATCCATACTCCAATCAATCACTCAGGTTACAATATACATGTGGAAAGGATAGGTAACAAAGGACCTCTTCATTACAATTTCTTTTTTTTTACATTAAAAACAATTATATTAATGTTATATTATCATTAAAATCCTAATGTTTTGCCAATTATTTGGGAGCCCACTTGTATTAACCTCACACCACACCAGTGGGCCCCAGCCCACAGGTTTGGTTATCGCTGGTGTCCCTATTTTGGGCATGTCATTATAGGAAACAAATTTCAAAAACGTTAAAGAATGTTTTCAAAATTCAAACATTTTCAAAAATAGCAGATTTACAAGCTCACATCTAAATTAAAAAAATGTTACTACATTTATTATTTATTTTATCTACAAGCTCACAACGTGTTAAGATGCGACTCGTTGTGAGCTATTTTCGAATAGCTTAAGCATGAAATAGAGTTAAAGTGGAAAACACATTTTTCTGGGGTCCCCCTGGAACCCCCTCAAGGACCCTTCTGGGTCCCTGGACCCCACTTTGAGAACCACTGCTTCAGTGCACTGTGTGTCTTTGTATTGGCTCTCTCAGATCTCCAAGGAGCTGGATGAGGTGAAGAGGAAGATAAAGCCTCTGTTGGCAAAGCTGGGGTGCAATCTGAAAGGAATCCTCCAAGAGGCTTTCCTAGAGACATTCATGTTAAAGGAACATTGGATCAGCCTGCACCGCACACCTGTACCTGTAAGTCATGCTGACAGAACATAACGGGTTATGGGTTATGGGATATTAAACAGCCGACGGGCCAAATCTACTTTGGCCAAATCATAGTCCTGTCAGGACATAACATGACATAACATGACATAACATTGCCCGATGGCCTTAAAGGCAATGTAAACTTGCCATTAACTGTTTGTGTAATGTCCCTCCTCCTTAGAATCTGGATGGGTTTGAGGCCGGTGGTGAGAAGATTAATCCCTGTGTCATAATGGAGTGGTTGGGCATTGATTCCACTCTCTTCCAGAAGAGGGTGACAGAGGAGGCCATTGTAAATGGAGGTGAGGTTTTAAACCAAGTCCACAATCTGTTGTATGTTAACTTACAACTAACTCCTTCCATCAGTTTCCCTTTAAGCTATTGGCAAGGTGCTTGAAATACATTGTAAAGGCAGATCCCTGCACACAAGCTAGAAAACATATTTTATTTTGAAGTGTAATCTTTTAATTTATTGTATACAGCTGAGGATGAGGAGATGGTTGAAATCATGGAGCAGGCCAATTGGATCCAGGCTGAACGAACCAGAAGCAACCGGGGCGAGAAGATAGACAGAGCCATGATGGCAGGACTTGAAGAGCAAATGCTGGCTTTGAAAATTGACGATACTGAACAACAGGCAGAGCCAAGCGACGAGGGCTGGGAGGTGAGAGAAAAAAAGCTGTGCCATATACTCCTAACACATTTTACCAGCTTTAGTTTTTTAGATGATGCATTGCATAGTGATTAAAATGTTACCCCAAAGTACACGGTGAATCAGGTAAGATTGAGGCTTTAGCATAGTATAAAATAAGAAAATGAAATGACAATGCAGAAGAAAGATTCAAAAACATTTAAAAAAAAACGTTATAGTCCATCACATAGTGATAGAATATTTTCCTAGGATTTGGGCCGTCTGTCATTAATGTGGGTTCAAACCTTGCCATGCACCTGTATATAGATGCAACGACATCAGAGGAGACAGCTGAGGGACAGAATCAGGAAAGAGCTGGACCTGAGCTCGGACTTGACTGAAGCGGAGGAGAAAGACGTTTTGAATGTTTGGCTTCTCAGTCTGCCAGACAGATGGAGACTCTATCGGTACGGCTCCCTTTCTAACCTTAACCCTAACCTTCATCGTTCCTGAATAGGCCTACAGTATTATGCCCGCGGGTACTGCACTGGATACTCTAACAACGGGTACAGTGAGTAGCCTACTCAAACAACAGGTACAACGGGTATTGCATAACCAGTAAACAATAAAACCATGACACTGTCAATTTTCAGCCTATTAGTCTTAGTCCATTGGCTTTGTGCTGTCATATTATTGTTTGACTAATGGTCATCTACCGTCTCCACCTCAGCCCTTAGCACTTCACTCTACCTGTACCCCTTCCTGCCACCTTTTGCTAGTTTGATGCTAATGACTGACGTAGATTTGACGACCATGTTCTCATGTTTGTGTTACTTACAGTAGGTTTGTTGTCTTCTTGACCACATTGTTGAAAATGTACTTTAAATACTGTAGCATGTTATTAAACGGATGCTAGGCTCATTGTCTACCTGGTCTCCTATTGTTTGAATTTACAGATTATTATTTTGATAGTATATTGTTTAGACTGATGCTAGGTTCTTGGTTTACCTGTGATCCTAGTTTACTGAGGCACTACACTGTCTCTGCATTTGATGTATGTGACTACCTTGCTTATTGTAAGTCGCTCTGGATGAGCGTCCGCTAAATGCCTAATTGTAAATTGTCTGTAGGTTGTGGGTTGCACGCTACAGGATGGCACTGCGTAACGAAGCGTTGCGGCCTGCAGAGGCCTATCAGCATGTGGTGGATCGACTTGCTGATATACAACGCAATGAGCGTCTCTGTGTCCTGACAAAGGCCAAGGTACAGTAACACTAGTAGAAATCTATGTAATGTACTACTAGTAATATTGTGTATGTTAGGGTCAGAGTTAAAATGGAAGAAATCTGCCCATTAGGTCATTGGCATGACAACAACAGGAGCGGCCAAGTTCCGTAATGTGATCCAGGAAGTGCAGCCACGGCTGGTGATCGTAGAAGAGGCCGCACAGGTATTGGAGGCCCACATTATTACTGCGCTGAGTGAAGCGTGTCAGCACCTCATCCTCATCGGAGACCACCAGCAGGTCAGGAAGCACCACTGTCTCTAAAACCCACATGGCAGCGTCACATACTTACCATGGTATATTGTCATTATATCACAGCTTAGGGGCGTTGTTCAGCCCAACGCAAAGTAGACATGGAAATCATAGATAATGAAAACTGGCTTTAATAACAAAGTAGTCCCCGACTGTCTGCACAAACAAGGCTGTGTGTATGCCAACATTTACATTTAGATATTTTCTTTAAATTTGTCAGTATCATTGTGCAGCTGTAATTGTAATCTCACAACATTGACCCACCAGTGCTGCATTGTAAGCTGCTCTCTGCATGAGTAGTTGTGTGGTGACTGTGGCTGGGTTGAGGGTCTATCACATGTTGAGTATGCATGTAGCCATCCATCACTTACATTTTTTTTTTTAATCTTATCAAAACATATGGTGGGCACAAGAGGGCTTGCCTGCTGGAGTTTGTTTCATTTCAAATGGTTTCTACCATTTGAAATGGTTCTACAGGATCTACACCATGCATTTAAAAAATATATTTAATATTTAATATCATATTGTTTATATGTCCCTCAAACGTTTTTCAAAAGGTTTGAGCCTAAACCACAAAACCCCAGATATGCTGTGAAAGCCTGAGTGCTCAAACTGGGGTATTTTGGGGGATAGAAGAGAGGTAGGGGAGACTAAAAACACACACAAAAGAAGGAAAAGTTAAAATTCATGGTGCAGTACCTTTAACTGCCATGGCATGCCCCTGCCACACGTGCACGCACACACACACACACACACACACACACACACACACACACACACACACACACACACACACACACACACGCGCTGCTGTCATCGCTGCTGTCTTTTTTTAAATAAAAATGGCAGTGGTTTGCTGTGTGCAATGTAACTTTACAGTGATCTCTTGTATTATATGTCTTCTCAGTTGCGGCCCAGTGCTACAGTATATGATCTGGAAAGGGAATACAATATGGAGGTGTCCATGTTTGAGAGGCTGATCAAAATGAAGCTACCCTATGTTAAACTCAACAGCCAGGTTTGTGCTTCTTTTCACAATCAGCAAAACTGTCATTGATGTTAATTTACGCATGAACAATTTAATAATCCATCGATTTAATATGGGGAGTCTTTAGATCCTGCATTTGATACTTTTGCACTTTTACTCAAGTACATTTTGAATACGGGACTTCTACTTGTGACAGAGTATATCTACATTGCAGCATTGATACTTTTACTTAAGTATAACATGTGAGCACTTCCTCCATCACTGGTCTTTGCTCTTTTCTCTTTGTATGTCTGCAGCATCGCATGAAGCCAAACATCGCCTCTCTCCTGACCCCACACATCTACGACGAGCTGGAGAACCACCCGTCTGTCATGGCCCATGAAGACATCATGGTGTGTTTCAGTTTCATCACAGCATTTCAGTTCCCCCGCAGTCAGTGGTGGAAAAAGTATTCACAGTAAATTTGAACCTTTGAAAAGTATAGAAAATTGTAAATACCTCAAAAGTATAAATACCTCAAAAGTGTACTTAAGTACAGTACTTGAGTACATGTACTTAGTTACTTTCCACCACTGCCTGCAGTGCATACTTGTACTACTACCCTGTACGGACTTAAAGGATCATACCGTCATCAATACATGTCATTGTCTACAGTATATTCACATCTTTGACCATATAACGTACATAAACATACTGCATTTTCCTGTTAGATTTTATGTTTGTTTACATTTTGACAATTACAAATGTTATCAAACAGGTAAAGGTATACTGTGAGTCATGATCAATAGGCTTAACATGGCAGACTGGTGGTATGATCTTTTAAAATCATCTGCATGTGACCTTTGACTTCTGTCTAAACCTATGACCTATAGGATGGTCTTAATGAAAAAATAGGGTTTGGGTCAAATTTGTTTAAAGGATCCCTGGGCAGGCTAATATGCCTTAATACATTATCATTTCCCTCTATAACAACAATTCTAAATTCAAAACTTCAATATTTTATTTATTGAAAAAATAGTTCATCTTTTACTCAAGGAGGACAATGCCCGGCGCAAGTTGATGATATCATTGTCCATGTGTGTTCCAGCCCTATGGAATGTATGGAATGCATGTGCTAATAAAAACTAAACAAAAACATATAATTATGCATAATAATATATATAATAAAAATATTATTTTGATGCCCATATTAACCTTAGGAAGTATTAAGTTAGTTTTGCTTTCCATACATTCCATAGGGGTGGACCACACATGGCCAAATGACTTCATCAACTTGCGACGGGCGTTGTCCTCCTTGAGTAAAAGAAAGAAAACTATCTCTAAAATATTTAAGGTGTTTTTTAGTTATAGAGGGAAATTATAATGTATTAAGGCACCATGGATTCTTTTAAAATCTGACAAATATTCGTTTTTTTTATAGAAAGGGTATGGTTTAACTATTTCAAAAGTCATCATTGAACCTGTCCCCCCATTTAGATTATGTTCTGAATATCAGATAATTCCATACCATGAATATGACACATAAAAATCTTACAAATGATTGCCTTGCAGGGCCTTACAACCAATCTATTCTTTTTGGAGCACAATTACCCAGAAGAAAACATGAGAGATGGAAAGAGTCACCAGAACCAGCATGAGGCCAAGTTTGTAGTTGCCCTGTGCCGCTACCTTCTCTTACAGGACTACGAACCACAGCAGATTACCATCCTGACCACCTACACCGCCCAGCTTCTCTGTTTGGGAAAACTCATGGCCTCCAAGTCCTTTGCAGGGGTCAGTGTACACACTGTGGACGAGTACCAAGGGGAAGAGAATGACATCATCCTGTTATCTCTGGTCCGCAGCAATGCAGAGGGTAATGTCGGCTTCTTGAGCATCTCCAACCGCGTTTGTGTGGCCTTGTCGCGTGCCAAGAAAGCTCTCTACTGCATCTGCAACAGCAAAATGCTGGGCAGAGTCAAGCTGTGGGCAGGCATCTTCGGTACCTTGCAGGAGAAGGGCGAGATCGGGACAGCTCTCACCCTCCGCTGTCACAACCATCCAGACCGCCAGGTTGAGGCCTCCCGTGCTGAAGATTTTAACCAAGCTCCTCAGGGAGGCTGCACACTACGTTGTGAGATCAGTTTGGAATGTGGCCACCCTTGCACATGGTACTGCCATCCTCGTGACCCTGAGCATAAGAATGAATTTGCATGTCGGGAGCCCTGTCAGAAGATGCTCAAATGTGGACACAATCAGATGGTTCTTTGCCACCAGGACCCAGAGAAGTTTGCATGTCGGGAGCCCTGTCAGAAGATGGTCCGATGTGGGCACAAGCAGATGGTTCTTTGCCACCAGAACCCAGGGAAGTTTGCATGTCCTCAGTGCCAAACATCTTTGCTATTCAGACATTTGGGATGCGGCTACTCGATCTGAGGCAGAAATTCACTGACCAGCAGGTCTTGGATCTACAGCGTGAGCTGAAGAGGCTGATCCTCTTGGCTGACCTCAACATCCGTTGCAACTTGCTTGTCAGTCAAAAAGTCTAAAAGTCTAAAAAGTTGCAACGCCTGGTCCATTTACTGAGCAAGACAAAGTGAAGCAGACATTGAAGAGTCTGCTTCACATTGAAGAGGATGACATGATTCAACACACTAAAGTGAAACGGGCATTGAAGAGTCTGGATGACATGATTCAACACACTGGCCTAGGATTAGACGAAGACGAGAGTAAGGTGATTGTCTCAGCCATACAGATGAAACCTGACCATTGGTACAGATGCCATAAAGGCCATGTCTATGTTATAAGCGAGAGTGGAGGGACAACAGAGAGTGAGCGCTGCCCTGAATGTGACACTGAGCAAACCTAAAGAAGTTGTGTCAGATGGATGGGGCACAATATGTTGCTTGGTCTGAAGCCAACCCGTAAGACTTTGAACCAATTCAAGCAGCTTGACATTCAAATCTACCATTTAAGTTTTATATTTTTGGGGACTTTGAGATTTGATTTAGTTTTTCATTCCTTATGCTGACCTTTGATGTTGATGTCTACTGATGTTCTGTACCCTTATTACGGTTATTGCAGTATGCACGTAATATATTCTTGACTAGTTATTCTCAGCTGTTTTGTTTGTATTGATCAATATCCTGCCGAATTGCTTTAATATGCAACATGCTGTTTATTTACAGAAATAAAAATCTCTATGACTGTATGATTTTTATGTTTTGTGTTTTTTCCCCCAATACCATTGCTTATAGAATATTGTCATTGAAATCTGTCTGGATTAAGCGACAAACACTATTCAATTCTATTATTCTACTATTCTATTCGATGAAGCTATAGTCAGAAGATAAGAATTATGATGTAATGAAAATTATAGCCTCGTTAATAGACCAGCTGAAGTGAAAAAAAATCTATCATGCACACAATCATATGGAATGTCTGCAGGAGAAATGTTGGGCCAATAGTGTAGCATTCAGATAATGAAAAATATAATGGGCTTTAATTGAACACGAATTGTTGAATTCAGGGTCAGTTGAAGTGGACAGTAGAGTCAGAAGCAAGTTCATGGGCCAATTCAATGGAAGAGGTTAACTCTTCAACATTTTCAAAAATAGCAGATCTAGAAGCTCACAACATGTCACAAAATGTCCACATGCCTGAAAAAGTGACACCAGTTTTAAAGTGGATATGGGAATACAGGGTTCCTCAGGGCTCTGTACTTGGTCCCCTCTACATCAAATCTCTTCACTGAAAATAGCAGATCACCAGTTCACAACACAAGCTTGTAGATCAGCTATTGTTGCCGAATGTTTGCCCCAGAATAGGCACGCTAGGGTCACCTCGATCCATTCACATACACCTACACATACTGTATTGCCTCTTATGTTGAAATCATGAGTGTAAACAGTATTAAACCTGAACAGCAAAAGTATCACTACAGTATGTGAGTTACAGGAAACCTAAAAATGCAATCCAGAACTTATTTTAATGAATAAAACAACAATCTGTATGTATTTTTAGACTTTGGCTATTCAGAAATAGCAGATATATTCAAGCTCATAGAGCGTCACTTCGTGCCATGCTATGAACGTGTAGATCTGCTATTTTTGAAAATGCGTGCAAATCTTTGAATATGTATATTTTTTAAAGCGTTTTTTTACTCAAATCTCTGCTTCTGCGGGGTCCCTTAGAATCGGCCTCAGGTCTTAATGGGTTAATACAATAACTAATTCATGTGCAGTGGTTGGAGGTGGCCTCCCTCCCTATGCTTCCATTGAGACATGACTCTGTAGGGTAGGACACCTACTGGTTGACAAGTAGTACTGCCTGGAACTCCTATTGTATCTCCTGTTTCCTTAGTGTGAGGCAGCTTGGACATGACGCTATAGTAGTATGTCACAGGGACCCAATCCAAGCCTTGATGTTGAACGCCAAGCAGACGGTAGCATTTTTATAGGCTTTGGTATGACACGACCAGGGTTTAAATCCTGACCTCCCAGTCTCAGGGCGGACACTCTTAACCCCAAGACCACTGAGCTGGTCGTTTTACTGTGCCGAGATATCCAAACCACTTTCGCTTTTGCACCTATTTTCCTGTGTCGACGTTATTGTCATCAATTGTATCACAATCCACAGTCAAGATTGTTTTATCGCCCAGCCCTAGTGTAAGTATACTGTGTACAACACAAGGAAGAGATAACTTTGCCAATAATTTCCCAAGCCTAGTGTTACATTATTTTACATAATTTATGTATCATCTTGTCAGATTAATGCTGGTACCAGCAGTGAAGAGGCAGGTGAGGATTCCATTTTCATTGCAGAAAGGTTGCACCACACACCATACAGTACGTACACTACATAGGTACACACAGTAAACACAGTAAAATCATCAGTGTTTATGTAGATCTGTACAGTGATTTGGTTCCATTTGTACACTCTGAGGAGTTACACTGCTGTTCATTAGAGCGATGCGGTGTCTCTACGCATTATGTCTATGTACTGCACCCTTCTGTGTTCCACAAAGGTGTGGCTCATGAGAGATATGCATGGCATGTGTCCACAGTTGTTTCCTGAAAGCAAAACTGGCAGCAGCAGAGCAGCACTTAAGACAAGCAGACCAATGCGATTATCCGAACGTAAAGCCTTTATTTGAGACTTTTAGGATGGAGAAAGAGATAAATTGGGCTTGAGTTAGGGCAGGGTAGTAGTAACGACACTTGGGGGTCAGACAAGAAAAACAGCTGGGTATAATGTCAGGCAGAGGTTTCAGTGATTACTTTCTTGTTTAAAAGAAAGGAAAAAGTAACTTTGCTTCAGGCTGCTGTAAATAAATGACATGTACTGTACTGTACAGTACATCACGTTGTGGCTTTGGAATCTTGAACATGTGGCTTTGCAAGCATCGTCGTTGATGTCGGCCGTCTTACTTTGAGGGACTTTTTCTCCGTGCTGTCGTGTTCAACTGTGTTGCTGAGTGGGAGAGGTTATGACGGAGCACCAGTTCAAAATACTGATTATAGGAGATGGAAATGTTGGGAAATCCTCCTTTGTGCACCGCTATGTCAACGGACAGTTCAACAAGAATTACAAGATGACAATGGGAGGTAATATACTTTTTATGTTATGAGAGGCTTTATAGCCTAAAGACTAAGTTTGCTGCTATGAAGCTTCTCTGATGTGAGCTTGTTTGTGATGTTTGTGTCTCGGTTTGTGATGCCAGTTTATGAAGTATGTGTGTAAAAGTTTATTTGCAACAATATTAAATTGAAGATGAATCATTTATTTATTTAAAACCTTGGAAAGTAGGCCTACATTGAGGGCAAACCGTCGTTTTCAATAGTGCCGAGGTACAGATATATCCTTTACATTAAAATTGCCTAATGGGTGGGTGAGTGGGCAGGCGGACAATATGCGGTGATGTCTGACATGCACTGATGTAAGACACAAACAGAAACCAGTGTCTAACAACGCAGGCCGTTCGCGGTGCACTGTGCCCCTTTTGTGGAGTTCCGTGCTAGCCATGCCAAATATGGAGTCCAGGCCAGACTATGACGTCAGTACGATTACGACATATTGATGACATCAAAGTACTCCATATATGGGCCCCTGATGGTCGGTCGGTGGACAACATGCACAGATGTCAGACACAAACAGAAACAGTTGCCTAACAACGCAGGCCTTTGTCGAGGCGTATACTGTCCCTTTTATGTCAGACACAACATAAACCGTTGTCTAACAACACCAATTTGCACATGTGCCCCCTGGGGGCCCTGATACGGTCGCCCATATATGGGCATATCAGGATTGTTGGTGCGACATACTGTAGGTGCAATCAGAGCCATTTATTAGAGAGTTACGCCACCTCCATTCACTTAATCAAGCCAGGTATTCTACATGGCCTTCTATTGGCGAATAGTGACAAAGCCCTGAACCAGAAGTTTACGGAATGCACTATGTCTATGAGTGTTGTCACTATTTCGAGTTACTGCCCCCGGGTTGGTGTAACTCTAATAAATGTCTCTGGGTGCAACGTAGTGGCCCAAACCTCTAGTATAATAACACAAATCTAATAGCAATAAAATAATATACATGGCTATAAATTAAAACCCAATAATACATGGCTATATCAAATTAACAATTCAAAATAGTTGCACTAAAGAGAAACAGCACGAGAGGTTAATGATTAAAAATATATAATACGAATTATAAAAATAAAGAAAACCTGAAAGCAATGACAATTACAGTCAATAAGATGGGCAATTAAACCCTCTATCTCTCAATCTCTCTCTCTAGCGGAGTTTACTATGAAGTTGCTGCTCTGGACAGACACAGAGAAAGTCAGACTGCAGCTTTGGGACATTGCAGGTACAACACATATAGATTGATTCATTGATTGATTGATATTAGGTTCTACAGGGTTTTGTGTGTGTGTGTGTGTGTGTGTGTGTGTGTGTGTGTGTGTGTGTGTGTGTGTGTGTGTGTGTGTGTGTCTACAGTCTAACTGTGTCGCCTCTCCTCAGGTCAGGAGCGTTTCATCTCTATGAACCGGATCTATTATAAAGGAGCTTCAGGTTGTGTGGTGATGTTCGACGTCAGCAACTCAGCCAGCCTCCAAAGCTGTCGCCACTGGAAACAGGACCTGGACAACAAGAGAATGTTGTCCAACGGACAGCCCCTCCCCAGCATCCTGCTGGCCAATAAGGTGAATAAAGCTGCACTAGAACAGCACATTAAAAAGAAGTTGGTAAAGTGCCGGGCCAGCACCGGTGAGTTTGGGGGTTCGAATCCACCGCCGTGCATCAGGCTTCTGCCTTCGTCAAGTGTCTAAACGAACACAATTGGCTCCAATGTTTGGGAGAGGGAAGCTGGGCGGTTAGGGTGGTATTTGTCACTGCACTAGTCCTTCGGGCTGGTGCAGCACCTGTCAGTAGGGACTGTTGGGCGGGGATAGTAGGACAGAGGCTCTACAACGTCTACGTCCTCCCGGTGGGGGCTCCTCACTGGCAGATGAGCCAGTAGGATGGATACAACAGCAGTGACAATACACAGAAATGTGTGTAGGGAGGAATTGGCATAACGACTCATTTGGGGAGAAGACGGGAGAAAAAGAAATAAGAAAAAAACTTGAACTTGCTCTCCCCCTCTCACTCTCCCACCCCTCACTCTCTGTTTCTCCCCGACTTTCCCTCCTCCATTTTCTCTTTGCTCCTATCTCTCACTTTCTCCCACCCACTGTCCCTTTTTCCCTCCTGCTGTCTCTTTCACTCCGGCCCCCTTCTCTCACTTTGTCCCTCATTCCCTGGCCCCTGTTTCTCTGTTTCTCTCTGTCTCTGCAGTGTGACCTGACAGAGCGAGTGGTGTCAGTGGAGAGCATACAGAGGTTCAGTCAGGACTGTGGCTTTACATGCTGGATGGAGACTTCAGTGAAAGACAACAGGAATGTCAACGAGGCCATGAGGTAACGTAGAGGAAACACAATGCAGCAAAATTCCATTTGGTGGGTGATACTAATAGGAATACTTCACCTCCCAAACATCTTTGTGTCTAGATTTTAGTTTTTGTCTGATTCCTTCACTCCTTGTTCGTGCACAAGTCAATTTATCCCAAAAAATGTTTTAAATTTAAGTGAAAATCCGATTGGAAGTACTTACAATCTTACAATACGATTGATTGATTGATTGATTTATTGATTGATGTATCTACTGATTGATCTACTCAATCAGTTGTGTTGGAGTTTATAAATATTATTTTTAAATATAGTTTTGTTTTTGTTAATCCTGGCCCCTGTTTTCTTCAATTCATCAAGTATTTTCAACATTTTTGGATTCTTTATTCACGGTGAAAATGTGATAAAAACACAAATTATCCAGTAAGTGATGGGCACATTTTCATGTAGGGGGTTAAAGTTTCCCCAGCATTCAGTTTTTATGCACCACATGTCTGGAACAAACTCCTAGAAAACAGCATGCTGCCACTTTCAGTTCTTTCATATCACAGCTAAAAACCTTTCTTTTTGCAGCTGCCTTTTATTGAAATGTATTTATTTAGCATTGTAATATTATTTATTTTCTTTTGTTTGTGCTGTTTTCAATTATCCTTGTATATTGCTGCTCTGTGTCCTGAATAGGTGTTTCCTATTTTTTTCTTCCTTTTTACTGAAGTCAAATGACATTTTATAATGTGTTTCCTTTGCTTAATGTTTGATGTAAAGCACATTGTATTGCCTTGTTGTTGAAACGTGCTATACAAATAAAGTTACCTTGCCTTGCCTATCCAACCTAATCTTTCATTGTATTTTACATAAAATATTAAATATTGTATCTACAATTATTATGTATGTATTGTTTCTTGCACTAACCTGTACACCTTGGTGTTTCAGGCGCTTGGTGGAGGAAATTCTGTCTGGTCAGTCGATTGTGAGCCCGGTGCCACCATCAGATACAGACACCATGGGTTTTCAGTTGGACTCAGTTGAGTTCAACGGCCCAGTGGACACTGCAGGTTGCTGCACAGGCTAGTAGCACCTTTGAACAACCCTGAACAACTTCACAATGTCATGGAGATTGTGTTTGTTGATTTTAGTGTGTGTGTTTAACGAAGGAGCATTCATGAAGAAATGTTCAGGACATTCAGCACTCTTGCTCTTGCTCAGTTTTATTTGAACACTAACGTTCGGTTCAACTTCCTCTGGACTTACACCAAGAGTGTCTTACAGAAAGGAGACCATCATGATCTTATATCTACTACACCCCTTCTGTGTTCACAGGTGTGAGACAATCACTCTCCCCTGTAGGAGCGTCTCTCAATTATTGTCTGTGACGTGTGTTTATGGATCCCACCGCTTTTCTAGAGAGACCATTTGTAGGATTTGTGAACCATTTCGACTTTAGTGGCTACAATTGGGATGGTCTATCTTCATAAATTAACAATTTTGCCTACTTTGCTATGCCTAAACCTAACCTTAACCCTAACCCTAATCTCAGTAGCACTATGCCTGCCAGGAAGCCAATCAGACACAGGTAAGGCGGGTCTATCCTATAATGTTGGTGGAATCCATAATAGCACGTCTGTGTGACCTGTGCATGACTAACCACCCTAACCAGAGAATTCCAGACATGATCATGTGACATCATGACCAATTATTTACAGAGAATTCACAATTTTGGAATGATTTATGACAAAGTGTGTTTTAGATGCATCACCTAGACGTAATTTAATTTAATCCCACACTTATTTACAGCATAACATGCCATGGAATATCCTCATTCAGTCCTTTTGGGAATAGAGTTTGTAAACTATAAATCCAATAAACTTCCCTTCTGTTAAGAATTTCATCTGGCAGAGTCACCTTTCAATACCCTGGAACCTGAAAGATGATTCTATCATTTCTCCTCATGCCATGGAGCTTTTGTGTTCACTCTTTCTCTGTTTTAACTGGTTTGTGTTTATCACCACCTGCTGGTTGGAAAACGGATGGCACTTAGGCTCATTCTATGGTTTCAAGATTTTCTCCTGAACTGTACACAGTGAGGGAAGAAGTACTCACATTTGCTACTTAAGTAAAAGTATCAGTCTGCTACAAGTACAAGTTCGGTGTTAAAAATGTACTTGAGTAAAAGTACAAATGTATTGGTATCACGTTTTCAAATGTATAAAATGTATAAAAATCCTTGTAGAGCTTGTAGATAGGCTATTTTCAAATTTCCAAAGTGTATAGGTGGTTTTGTAATAATAATCCAAATCTACAAAGTAACTAAAGTTTTCAAATAATTATAGTGGCGTAAAAGTACAATATTTACCTTTGAGATGAAGAAGAAAATTGGAAGTACTCCAGTAAAGTAAAACATACCTCAAAATTGTACTTAAGTACAGTACTTGAGTAAATGTACCTAGACTTCACCACTTCAACCCCTTTATGTCTCCTATACTGTAAACAATGGATAATAACTAGACGCGTCGCAATTCAGGGCAATTGCAAAGTGTGGTTGCGCCGACGCGAGTCGCGGGTCGCTGCCGCCGGGACTCGAGGAATACGCTGGGAGGAATACCGTCGGAGGTTGCGCCAATTACATTGTCACGTAACTCCTGAGATCACTTGAATTTCATTTTGAGAGGATTGATCCCCCCAAAATAAGGTTTTTGCATCAAACGGTTACATTTTGAGCATTTGTGGCGCCCCCTATGGATCAAAATGGAAATGCTTTTAGGGATTTGTTGAGTAAACCACCCTTGACATGTGATTCAAATTTGGGATTGACTGGATGTTTCCTTCGGGATTTCTGGCCTTTTTTGTAAAATGGGCCCTTTCCGCTAACTTTGGAAGCCATTTACGGACGAACGGTAAGGACTATCAAAATGCCGTTTGGATATGTTTACCGCATGGGCCCAGAGATCATGTGTACCGAAATTTGGACAAAATATGTGGGAGGAGGAGCTAAAAGTGTGTTTTGCAGAAAATTCAAAATGGCGGAAAATCTATCCTGACGGCGTGGTCTATATAAGGAGTTGCGTCATGACCCAAGGAATCCAGGGAAAAATAAATTTAGATTTTACGACCTACGGTTCATGAGTTATAGGCCAAAACGTAAAGTGGGCTGTTATAGCGCCACCATGTGGCCAACTGGTGTGATTCCTTTTTTTAAATAATTTTGCAATAAATTATGAACCTCCCCTCCAAGCCTTGTAACTGTAGCCCTTACGGAGAAAAAAATACTTGAATGGGAGTTTTTGCAATTCCCATTAAAGTATAGATTTTCCGCCATTTTTAATTTTCTTCAAAACACACTTTTAGCTCCTCCTCCCACATATTTTGTCCACATCTCACAAAAATCGGTACACATTATCTCTGGACCCATGCGATAAACATCTCCAAGCAGAATTTTGATAGTCCTTACGGTTCGTCCTTAAATGGCTTCCAAAGTTAGCGGGAGGGGCCCGTTTTACAAACAAAGCCAAAAATCACAAACGCAACCTCCAGTCAATCCCAAATTTGAATCACATGTCAAGGGTGGTTTACTCAACGGGTCCCCAAAAGCATTTCCACTTTGATCCATAGGGGGCGCCACAAATGCGCAAAATGTAACCGTTTGATGCAAAAACATTATTTCGGGGTCGATCCTCTCAAAATGAAACGCAAGTGATCTCATGAGAGACGTAACAATGTAATTGGCGCAGCCTCCGACAGTATTCCTCCCAGCGTATTCCTCGAGTCCCGGCGGCCGCAGCCCGCGACCGGCGTCGACGCAACCACACTTTGCAATTGCCTTGAATTGCGACGCGTCTAGTTAGCATTGTATTTGTATTTAACTGTACTTTCTGTGCTTTTTTTGCAAACTGCTAAACAAAGTATTCAATAAATCAATCAAACCAAGGCGTCCGCCCAAATATCTTTTAGGAGCATGCGCACGGCCATGCATCGATTAAGAACAACCCTTAAAGGGCAAGACCACTGTAGAGTAGAGGTTTGGGTTGTGTAGTTGTTACCTTGCTATGATGGAACTCCAAAGGTGGACAAGAAATGTAAAATAATTGTTCCAGTGATTAGAAATTGATAATTGAAAGTATGCTCCCCATTGACTTACATAGTACTGTAAACAGCTCTCAAAGTCACTATTTTAGCACGTAAACGAGCACAGCTTAGCACATAAGCGGATCCAGATCTTCAAATAGTACCCCCCACTTTCTTTTTCTTCTCTTGTAGATATTTTTCACTCTTCATACCAGTAACCTGTAAGCTGATTGTATGACATTCTGTATAGTAGTGTGTATATCTGTCTGTCTCTTATATGTCATCATGATTTGTGTGCATGGGGATCTCATCTTAAACAAGCTCAGTGCTTAATGAGTCTTCCAGTTTAGTAGACCTTGTATTGTGAATTTGTACTTCCATGTACTGTTGTTCTCATGTCCTACTAAATAAAGTACATCAATCAATCAATCAATCAAAATCAGCAGGAAGTTGACTTTATTTATTTTTTTAACAGTACTGGCTTTTGTGATGTTTATATTAGTATATATTTATTTTTAAAGCTATCTCAGGAATGCTCCCCCCTTTTTGTTCTATGTTGGATCAGACCCCTACTACATACCAGACCTGCTCGAGTGATCTCCTGACACTCAAGGTTCCTTTTGCGCAGACAGAGTTAGGCAAGACAGCATTTTCTGTCAGTGCTCCATCTGCCTGGAATGAGCTCCAGAGGTCCTTGAAAATCAAATCACTTCAATCCTTATAGGTTATTTCAGGGAAATGGTTTCCAATATTTTTGTTCAGAATTGTAACTGCTTTATTTAATTATTTAATGTTGGTATATCTGTTCTAGTTCTCTCTTTTAGTTTTTTGAGTGCTTCTGTATTCTGATTCATTATTCATATTTTTTATGTTGCTGTATGTGAAATTAATGTCCATTCCTGTTGATTACTGTGTTCTGTATCTCGGCTACATTGAAAATGATGGCCTGCCCCTCAACTGTACTCCAAGCTGAAATAAAGGCTATGATGATGATGATATAGGTGTCTATATTGTAAAAGAAATTCCAACGATATAAAATGCAATTCCAATTGGTATTAATGAAGGGGGGAAATAATTTACCTAAATAACGTTTAAGTTTAAGTTTTACTATCCACAAGTTTCCTAGGGCGTTGTGGGCATCACTTCCCGTCGATTTGATCCAATCAAGTCCATGAGAAGGATTTGTGTTTAAAACTTTAAAATAATGATCTGTTATCTATGGAGTTTGAACACAGGACCTTTGGACATGTAGAGACTAGAGAGCATCTAAACACAGTGAGCTATTATTGTGCTTACTGTGTGTCTAAAGTCAAATAGATTAATCACACACAAAAAAGCCTATAGAAGCTTGTTTCCATAGTGCTGTCTCCATATTCAAGCATCTCAACAAGGAACAAAAACAAAAATAAAAAAATTAACTGCATATCTTGATATATTTAGTTTGTTGTTAGTTAAGCCATTAAGCCATTTTTAGTCTTTGGCTGTCTTTGGCTATTCAAAAATAGAAGATCTACAAGCTCATAGCATGGCTATGAGCTTGTAGATCTGCTATTTTGAAAAATCATGACCATCTTTGAATATACATTTTTTAAAGCAAACATTTGTAAAATATGTTGTTCCAGGGGCCAAATAAATAAAAATGACACAGTGTTCCCGGTCTTGATGGGTCAGGGTGGCTCACGGTGATAGGACACTGTCTACATAATCCAAAACTTGTGGGTTCAAATCCTCCTCCTGCATCTTTACTCTGAAGCATGTGTTGAACACTGACATCCAGGAACCACACTTAAATGTGTCGAGGTGCCGTAAGGCAGTGGATAGTTGGTGGACACCTCTGTGGGCTTTGGCACAGAAAGCCACACGGCGACCAGGGCCACAGGTTCAATTCCCATCTCTGCAAGCAAGGCCACAAGTTCAAGTCCAGCCTAGCACCGGCACCGAAGCCAATACTCATGGATGTACTTAGTACAGTGGGGGCGTTGTTTCCACAAAGTGGGTCTTATGGCAAAATAAATAACACCCGCTTGAACTTTTATAAAAAACAGTGACTTGTCATCATGGACAGACTGGAAAACAGCTGTTTGGACGCCATCTAGTGTCCATTATCAGACACTACATGTGTATGGAGATTATTATGGATCTATAAATCAGTTCTCAAACTTCTTCATGTCAAGGAAGGACCCCCACATTAATGTATGCATTTGGCCACGGACCCCCATCTGAGAATATGTTGTGCCAGGGACCCCAGAAGAGAAGATTTATGTTAAGAAATTCAACATTATTCAAACTTTTCCAAACATTTTCGAGATTTTTCAAAACATTTCAAAAATTGCAGATCTACAAGCTCACAGCAAGCCACGAAGTGACGCTGTGAGCTTGTAGATCTGCTATTTTTGAAAAGCCAAAGTATAAAATGTGGAGCTTTCTGACTCCACACAGGTGTAGATGGTTTAGTGTTGATGATGACTGATAGTAGTCTGGGGATCCACATCCGGTTGGAAAACGGAAACGGAAATGGTGCATCTATGTCTTGTTCAGCGCACCGGATCCAGTAGGCGGGGCTTTGGACCGGATGTTTAAATTGGACGCAGGCGCACAATGCCTTCTTGATTCGAAAAGTTTGTGTGAACCGTGCCACTGTGTGCTCTGAAGGTAATGTTTGATTTATATCGACATGACACGCTTTTATCCACTAATATTTAACACAATTATTATTTCAGCATTCGAGGTGTTGTAGGACTGTGAATTATTATGACACCAAACATGGACAAATATAAGAAATATTGTGTTTAATAACCGAGGGAGAAAATGCATCAAACTAGTCATTTTTATCCGGTCTTGACTTTTACTTCATAGATATAATATGCAAATGTCTAAATCGATTAATTCATCTATTACAGTCTTGATTCAAGGCTATAGCATCAAACCTACATATTTGTTCCAAATGGTCACAACTAAATTGTCACCTAAAGTTTAAACGTTAAACCACACTCACTGTGAGGTTTGTAGATCTAACCCCGCCATAGGTATATACATTAATGTGCGTTTATAATCTATTTTAGCCTTGGAACAAGACGGTCAGGGATTTTATTGATGGTGATCGAGTCTGATGTTTGTTAGTAGTTTAGAACGGCTCATAAATCCCCATAAATGAACCCAATCCAACACATAAAGTGTTTAAACAAAGACACGGATGTAACTCGTCCATACGGGTCTGTTGTGTTCCGTAATATTAGGTAAAGTTGAATAAAGACGCATCATCATAATAATAATAATGTTTTATTTGTGCAGCCCTTTTCACATTTCATACTTGTCATAAAATATTTAGAACAGAACAAATGTAAAAGCCTAAGGATAGGATAGATAACGGAGCTAAGGTGTAACATAACATGACACTCAGGCAGGAGAATAAGTAATCTAAACTAAATATCGATATCAAACTCAATAAGAAGAAATCTGAGTCTTGATCTAATGCTAAAATGAAACTATAATATAGTCTTTATCGGCAGGAAACCTCAGAATGTCCAAAACTGTTACTTTTCAGGATTCAAAAATGGCAAAAGTAGCAGATCTACAAGCTCAAACCGTGTTTTGTGCGTTTCAAGCTTGTAGATCTGCTACTGTTGATGCTTTTATGCGATGCTGTAGTATGATCAAGTAGGACGAGAGGTTGAACCACTTTAACCATTATCTTATGCTTTGGGCTATTCAAAAAATAGCAGATCTACAAGCTCATAGCGCGGCACCAAGTGCCACGCTACGAGCTTGTAGATCTGCTATTTAAAAACAAAATCGCATTTTTCAAAATATGTTTTAAAGATTTACATTTTTAACTCTAATATTTGCTTCTGGGGGGATTCTACAAATGTCTTCTAAATCATAACAGTTTTTTGAAAAGAACTTATGTTGCTATAATCAAACTTTTTCATCTCAAGGACAAGGACCACCCAAAATGATATGTATTTGGCCGTGGACCCCCATCTCAAAATGTTGTTCCAGGGACCCCCCAGAAGCAAAGATTTGAATAAAATAAATATGCACATTTTCACGATAAAAAAAAAAATAGCAGATCTACAAGCTCATAGCGCGTCACTCGGTGCCTCGCTATGAGCTTGTAGATCTGCTATTTTTGAATAGCCAAAGTGTAAGATAATGGTTAAAGTGGTTACACTGATGCGTTCCCGGTCTTAAAGGGTTAACACTATAGCATACATGGGCAACTGGCGGCCCGGGGGCCACATGTGGCCCTCACCTTCACTTAGTGCGGCCGCAGGTTAATAGTGATATATTATTGATTTCAGCTGTTCAAATTCCAAACATGCAATCATGACCCGCTTTAATTACTTCAGTCTGATCTTATTAGTTTAATGACTGTCCAATGTATTTGTATTTCATAAAGTTAACTTAAGTATAACTAAATGTATTTGAAATTAAATAAAAAAAATATACGTTTCAGGATTCCAATTAAAAAATACCAAAAAATAATTAAGGATTCCGAAATAGCAAAAATAGCAGATCTACAAGCTCTGAGCTTGTAGATCAGCGATTTTTTTTCTGTCCGACAGTAACAATATGCAATGTGTCCCTCTTGAGTGAGTGTGGAAATATAGTGGCCCTCTAGTCTACATCCTCAAAGTTGCATGACCCCTGCACTATAGCCTACTTAAAAACTCGATTTTCTATTATTGTTTTTATTATTATAAAATATATTAAATGTAATGTTGGTGTATATCTGTGTCTTGCAGGTTAATCATGTGGTGACCTTCTGCAGAGTGGACTAAATCTACTTCATACAGTGACGTGACGCTGAGTCATGGCTTCTAGCTATGACTCAGCGTTTGACTCGCTGTATGAATGCTTCAGGGAAGGTTCAAAGGATGGATGGAGTCATCAGGAGATAGCTGGTAATAGAGTGTCTGTAACTCAGGACAAGGGGCAGGAAGATGGAACCTCGACAACGCAGCAACGAGCCCTGAGAGCTGAAACGTATAACGGTGCCAACGAACGCTCTCCGTTGGAGATACAAGGCGTACGGTGCTCGGGACGTGGTGCCATACAACCTACGCGGCTCTATTAATACCAGCTATCTTCAACCACGCGGCGGGAGACCCCACACGGTACGTACCTGGATCACACCTAGCCAGCAGTGGTGGAAAGTAACTAGGTGCATTTACTTGAGTACTGTATTAAGTACAATTTCAAGGGATGTGTACTTTACTTGAGTATTTCCAAATTTCAATACTTTTACTTTACTCCACTACATCTCGGATCCAAATATTGTACTTTTTACTTCTCTACATTTATTTGAAAACTTTAGTTACCAGTTACTTTGTAGATATTAATTATAATTACAAAAAATGTATTAACCACTTCAGCCCTATATACATTTCGGCCATTTGAAAATAGCCGATCTACAAGCTCACAATGTGTTGCGATGCGACACATTGTGAGCTTGTAGATCTGCTATTTTCAAAAGATTTTAATATATTTTGAAATTTGTGAAACAGGATATTCTACATAATGAGTACTTTTATTTTTGGTACTTTAAGTACATTTTGATACCAGTGCCTTTGTACTTTCACTCAAGTGAATTTTAAATTCCGGACTTTTACTTGTAACAGAGTATTTCTACATTGCAGTATTGATACTTTTAATTAAGTAAAAAAAATCTGTATTTGTTCCACCACTGCTGACCATTTAAACTAGGGCTGTGTCACCATTAT
The DNA here is from genome assembly GCF_963454915.1 of Gymnoscopelus microlampas. NCBI lineage: Eukaryota > Metazoa > Chordata > Actinopteri > Myctophiformes > Myctophidae > Gymnoscopelus > Gymnoscopelus microlampas. The sequence goes on from NC_139947.1 coordinate 18,686,393, forward strand.
GTTATTATTATTATTATTATATATTATTAAATATAAGTTGATGATTCATTGTCACATGAATGATTGCGATCAAAGATTTAATTGTGTTTGACGTTGAGCATTGGAACATTATGAATACAAATGTAATTTATTTTAGGCTTTTAGGGCTTCGTAAATAAAAGTTGCACACGGCAGATATGACAAATAATATACATTATTTAATTACAAAAAAATACATTCATAGTGGGATTAGCAGAGTGGAAATAGCCAATCTACAAGCTCCAAACGTGTCGCATCGCAACACGTTTTGAGCTGGTAGTTCTGCTATTTCCACAAAATGTTTGAAAATATTTGAACATTTTTAACATGGTAATGATTATGACGATTATGCAAAACATAATTGCAAATTCAAATAATTGCAATTAGGCTATTATGTAATAATTGTGACAGGTCTAGTATAAACCCTAGGGTTTATACTCATGGTAACTGATGACTGGTATCAGACCACACTTTGAGAGCCACTGGTCTAGCGGCTCAGAGCTGAACCAAGACGCCTGTGGTTTTATTTTCAAGCCGAATCCCAACCCTCAACATTCTGCCTCCACCAGTGTTATGGAGAAATTGGTGACCTGACAAAAGATGTGTCCATCTTCATCTTGTGGACTTCACATGTCAAACATCCAAAGTCAATCGCTGTTAGTTTATGAACGAGTTGCTCTGTTCATAAACAAACAAACGGTTATTTACATTTGGACATGGTGATGTTTTTGTGAAGTCACCAATTTCACCGTAACACAACACCTTGCTGGAGGTAGGAGGCACAAACTGGAGTTTTGGAATCAGCGGCCATATTGGAAGGAAATTGGGCCTCTTCCTCACTTCCCTTCACAGGTGTTACCAATGGTGCTAATGAAGGCTCTGTTCCAAACGGACCCTTACGGGTGTGTAACTCTTGAGTGTACAGATGTAAACAAATCACAGGTCCATTTGGTTCCATTTGTACACTCAGAGTTATGGGTGTCCTTTGAGAACCACTGTGCTGCACTAAATAGAACAGAGCCTTCATTAGTATCATTGGTAACACATGTGAAGGAAGTAAGGAAGAGGCCCAATCCTTGGCCAAATGCATATTCATTTGGGGGTCCTTGATATGAAACTTTTGAGAGCCACCGTCTTTAGTTGTTTCTGGAACTTGATGAAATGATAAGCATTGTAGACTTTACTTGGTGTTTGATACAGGAATAGATGGCACCTCTTTGCTAAATTGGCAATGTTTCTCCCAAAATGTAAAACAAATGACGAATTTGCAAAATGTTCTTAAAGCAGGGGTCTTCAACAGGGGGTCCGGGACCCAGAGTTACTACAGGGGGTCCGCCAAATATTTTTTACATTAACCACTTGAACCCTAGCATCCCTTTGCTGAGGAGAACTTAAGCCAAAAATAGCAGATCTACAAGCTCACAACACCTCGGGCTGCAAGGCGTAGTGAGCTTGTAGATCGGCTATTTTTAGCAAAGAGTTGTAGGTGTAGAGGGAAAAAAGAGCAGCAAAAGTTTATCTCAAACACAATTTTATACAATATAGAGGGGGTCCCTGCTTCATCTCTCTCTCAGCTAGGGGGTCCTTGGCCTGAAAACGTTGAAGACCCCTGTCTTAAAGGGATAGTTTAAAACACTTTTTCCTATGGATTAGTCACCCCATGGAGACTTGAATTCATGGATATGTTTTTGTCTGATTCCTAAACCAATAATTTGATGACCGGCAGCGGTTCCGGTAGGAGACACAAAGAGTCTCCTTTGTGTCTCCTACCGGAACCGCTGCCTACCGGTCCATAATTCAAGGCTCCATGGGGTGACTAATCGATAGAAAAGAGGTACGTTTTTGGGTGAACTATCCCTTTTTAAGTAATGTAAAGTATACATGATATGAACATGTACGGGTGAGTACATCATTATCAGACCTAAAACGTATTGTTTTATGCCCACAGTGCCTGTAGGCCAGTCAAGCATCTTCAAATCATGTACTTAAAGGAGTAGTTCACCCAAACCCAAACCTACTTATTTTCTATAAATTGCACACCCCATGAAGCCTTGAATTCATGATTTTGTTTTAGTTTGTCTCATTACTAAGACAATAATTTGATGACCGGGTGTATTTCCGGTAGGAGACACAAATAATTTACTTTGTGTCTCCTACCGGATACATTAGCCGGTAGGAGACGGGAATATAATTATTGGCATAGGAATGCGACAAAAACAAATCCATGAATTCAAGGCTTCATGGCGTGTGCAATTGATAGAAAATAAGTCATTTTGTGGGTGAACTACTCCTTTAAGTTACTTAATTACTTACTTTGAGGAATAGAAATGGCCAATTACACATTGAAGTGCCCACTTTTCCCGGGTGCCCACTCTTCTGGTTACAAAAATGTTAATTTATTTTCAAACATGTTCAATGTTCATGTACAATACAATTAAATCCTTAATCGCAATTATTTGTGACAATTACGCAAGTAAAATGCCATAATGGTGGCACAGCCCTGTCAGTGACCAGCTTATGGCTCTACAGACCATCTTGGCTTCCAAAATGTCACCCTGTAAGGCCTGCTCAACTCAACGTTTTTGTTTTCTTTTTTGTGTCTTTACAGAACACGAAGAAGACGTCCGTAAGTGAAGATGGCAGGAAGGTAGGAACCTTTTGATTGCAGCTGTTGCTTGTTAAGGGGGCTACATGCTACATGCTACCATACCATGTATGTGGTCATTTGCGTTGTCTATCGTTTCACGTCATTTGCATCGTGTCATTTGTGGGTAAAGCTTCATCACGTCGGTCCACATCACATAGGACCATGTGGATTTATGTGATTTCATTTATTGTTTCACGTAATTTGCGCCCAAAGCTTTGATCACATCGGTCCACATCACATACGACCATATGTGGTCGTAACTTCTCCTCTTTTTCTCTATTCTTTGCTTTAATAAAGCAATAACTAAATTATTTGTTTTTATTTACTTTTGTGTCCGAGTTATTTGATCGATTTTTTATTTTTGTCTTTCTTTCTTTTCACAAACACATTTCTTTCTTCTTGCCTGTCTATTGCACTAGTTCTTCACTAGTAGTTTGTGTGTACAAATGTATGTGATGTGGAGCTATGTGATTTATGTCTGGTATCATTATGGTAGCATGTAGCCCCATTAACACCGTGTTTACAGTCATCTATGCTGTAGGTCTGTGCAAACTAAAAGAGAAAGCAAATGATGTACGTCGTGTCATTTGCTTCTTTCTTAGTGTTTTTTAATTTCATTTGCTGTTTGAGTCGTGGCTGCTGTTCAAGGTAAGTGATAGTAGTGACACGGTCTATCATTGGTTGTCGGGCAGAAACCTTGTGTGTGTGTGTATATATATATATATATATACACTTTTTTTTGTTGTTGTCGTAAATACATTTCTTTACTTGGTCATACCGTGTGACAGTGTCACACACTAAAGCAGTACAAACAGCCGATCTACAAGCTCACAACGCAAAGATCATGATAATTACATTGGATCCATTGGAACACAGGTTATTTTGTGTCCATTTTAAAAAGTAACAATTTTGGACATACACGGTTTCTGCCTGACCTCCATACTTTAACTTCCCCTCTTTTCTCTTCATTATTTGCTTGAATAAAGTTATAACTTTTTTTCTTTTCGTGTGTCTTGTGGTTTTTCAAATGGACCCGTCACTGGTCCATTTGGTTCCATTTGTAGTACTGACAGTATACGTATACCAGGCTGTTTATGTAATGACAGGGTACAGTATATGTAGGCCTACGCTAAGCTGTATAATATAGTGACAGGGTACAGTATATGTATACTAGGTTGTATAATATAGTGACAGGGTATAGTATATGTGGCTCTTGGTCACATAGCAAACTCACATAGTTAAACCTATTTGTGCTTTATCTATTTTTTATAAAGTTAAAAATATAGCTTTTTTTTGCCCTGTCATAGTATCAACTAAACATTTTTTTAGCTTTAACCGTAAAATTTGCACTATCAGCGCCGTTCGCGTTGCGCCGCTTGCGTTGCGTCATTTAACGGGTGGCGGGCCAGCGGTTTGCGTCGTTTGCGTTCAATGCCCGTCATTCGTGAAGAATAAGTAAGAAGGGACTGGACCAGTGTTTTTTATTATTGGGTCACGGCCAGCGTTTGTGTGATTTATGTCTCGTAGCATTTTGCGTTAAGTAATTTGATTTGCGTCGCGTCTCAGGATTTCACGTCACCGTGCAGGTAAGTCTTCATCACGTCAGCCCACATCACATAAGTCCATGGTAGTGTAGTGTAGTATGTGATGTGGATTGATGTGATGTATGTGTTGTCATTTCACAACACATGCGGGTAAAAATTACTTTTGATTTCACGTCGCTTCCGTCATATGCAGGTAAGTCTTCATCACGTCAGCCCACATCACATATGACCGTACAGGGGGGCCGTATGTGATGTGCATTGATGTGATGTATGTGTTGTGTTGTGTCATTTCACAACATATGCGGGTAAAACATCATCACGTTAGTCCACGTCACATATGAACATATGTGGAGGTATGTGATGCATGTCGTCCTTTACGTCGTGTGTCGTTTCGCGCAATTTGATTGGCGTTGTACCGTTTCAGGCTATTTGCGAGTAAAGCTTCATCACGTCAATCCACATCACATAATAATAATAATAATAATAGTAATAATAACAACACATTACTGGTCGTATGTGAATTACTGGTCGTATGTGATGTGGGTTTATGTGATTTTGTGATTATTTCACGACATTTGCGGATAGCTCGTCATTCACATCGGTCGGCAATTTTTTCTTTTAGGCGAGGTACACTCTGTTGTTTACAGTAGGTCAGAACAGGGAGAGATGTAGGGCCATCATTCATATCATATGCATTTAACCTATTAAGACCTGGAACTGTGTCATTTTTAGATTTGAGCTAAAAAGCTTTATTTTACACTTTGGCTATTCAAAAATAGCAGATATACAAGCTCATAGCGCAGCACCGAGTGCCGCGCTATGAGCTTGTAGATCTGTTATTTTTGAAATTTCGTGAAAGTGTGTGCAAATCTTTGCTTCTGGGGGGGTCTGTGGAACAAAATATTTTGATGGGTGTCCGCGACCAAATACATATCATTTTGGGGGTCCTTGACATGAAAAAGTTTGAGAACCACTGATATAGAAACTTATGTTTTTCAGAAAACTGTTGGGATTTAGGAGACATGTAGAATCGGCTTCAGGTCTTAAAGGGTTAATGACTTTGGTTATTCCTGTTGCTTGTGTTGTATGTTGTGTATTAATGTTATTCATAGTGTTGTATGTTGTTTACTAATGTCATTCATAGTGTTGTATGTTGTGTACTAATGTCATTCATGCTGTTGCTGTATTGCTGACAATTATTGGCACAATTGATTTTGCGTTGCGTCATTTGCGTTAAAGCTTAATCACGCCAATCCACATCACATATGACCAGTATGTGATGTGAAGGTGTGTGACGGATGTCGGCATGTGCATCACGTATAGTTGCTCGTTATTTGTGCCGTCATTTGCGAGTAAAGCTTCATCACGTCAATCCACATCACATAATAATAGTAATAATAATAATAATAATAATAATAATAATAATAATATATAAACTATACATACAACCATATGACCAGTATGTGATGTGGACTTCGTTTCACGTTGTTTGCGTACAATGCTCGTCATTTGGCAGGAGAATAATGAAGAAAATTGACTGATGCTGGACTGAGACTGATGCAGAGAACATGAAGCAAAGAATGCTGCTGCCATTGCGTCATATGCGCCTCGTATAATTTATGTCAATCGTCCAAAAATGATGTAAATTATACGAGTCTCTCTATCTCTCTGTCTCTCTATCCCTCTCATCTCTCTATCTCTCCCCCTGGTGAGTAGGTTGGCGAATGTAATGCACATTACAAAGTGCTTTGGTTAAAGGTACTATAGATAAATGCACCATTTAAATTGTAAACTTTGAATTTAACTCATAGGCATCAGCTAGCAGGCACTGTGACACTGTGTAAGAGGCAGTTCAGTCACTGTAGACTGTATTACTTCTGGAAAATAAAATAAACATTAGTCATAACTGTGTGATTGCATTATAAATATTACAGTCATAACTGTGTGATTGCATTCTAAACATGTGACATAACTGTGTGATTGCATTCTAAACATTAGTCATAACTGTGTGATTGCAATATAAATATTACAGTCATAACTGTGTGATTGCATTCTAAATATTAGTCATAACTGTGTGATTGCATTCTAAACATGTGTCATAACTGTGTTGCATTCTAAACATTACAGTCATAACTGATGTCAATCAAAATGTTTAAGCTCTATATTTAACTGCTACCAGGCATTGAGCCACTGCAGAGGTTCCCAAACCTTTTAGCTCAGGACCCAAACTAGTGAAAATAATAGATTTGCAAGCTCACAACAAGCTTGTAAATCTATTTTCACAAACTCTTTTTTTTGTTTTGTTTATAATTTATTGCTTAGATTTCTTTTGTTTTCATGAAATAGCACATGTTCTATTTTTTCTTTCTTTTAATTCATTTTAATTGTACTATAGACACAAAAGAGGCGTCTCTCTGGGACCTAGTGAAAATAGCAGATCTACAAGTTTGGCTTGTAGATCTGCTATTTTCACTACTCTTATAATATTTTAAACAGACTTTATTTGATTTGTTTAAATGTATGGGGTTCTTTTGAAAAACTTTGTTTACTCAAAATTGTTTTATAACAATTTTATAACCCTAACCTTTTATTTAAAATAAATTGTAGCAAACTAAAATGGAAAAGAGGAATATTTACTGACTGTAGCTGGTCTCAAAAAAAAAGCAAAACTGGCAGAAATAAAGACTCACTTCACAAAAAACTTAAGGAAAACTCCTTAGATGGAGACCAAGAAAATCTATTTCTATTTTATTTCATGTTCATAAAGTGCTCCAAGTGCTCTAAGTGAAAAGTGCAGCAACACACATTTAGGTCATAGAACCATCGCCAGTGCTATATCATCAGATCTAATCATTTGCGGTTAAAGCTTCATTACGTCAGTCCACATCACATATGACCATAGTGTGTAGTGTAGTGTAGTGTAGTATGTGATGTGGACTTATGTCTCGTATCATTTTGCGTAATATGATTTGCGTCTCGACTTATCATTTCACGTCACTTAAGTCATTTGCAGGTAAGTCTTCATCACGTCAGTCCACATCACATATGACCATAGGCGCTGTATGTGATGTGGATTTATGTGTTGTCATTTGTGGGTAAAGCTTGATTATTCACGGCGGTCAGTAGGCGAGGCACTGACGATGGTCCTTTGACCCAAACGTTTGTTGCTGCACTTTTCACTTTTAGCACTTGGAGCTCTTTATGAGCATGACAAAATAAAACGCTAATATATTTTTTTAGTCTGTCTAAGGTGTTTTTCTTAAGGTTTTTGTGCAGTGAGTCTTTTTTTCAACCGGTTTTCCTTTTGTATAAAGATGTTAATTATGTTTTATGGTCTGTAAATGATTAAATTATTACAATAAAAAAAAAAGATTTTATTTCACACTTGTAAGTAATGTGGACATTTTTGTTTTTTTGATAAAAAATATGATCTATATATTGTTTACCCGATTAAAAGCATTATCAGGTTTTTATTAAAACAATGTCCACCGAGCTTTCAAAAAAGTGTTGAATAAAATATAGTTCCTCTAAAAATGATCTTAATTGTGAAAGTTAATTAAATGTTGCTCATGTACAGAGCGTTAACCGATAGGGTTATGTTTTCATCTGCTGTAGTTGTAGATCTTTGAAATGTGTAAATCAGTGGTTCTCAGCCTTATTCTGGATCTGACCACTTAACATGGGTGGGCCTTTTCAGAGCATGCTTTAAAGACTAAAACCAATCAATCCATTGGAACTAACTTAGTATACTAAGTTATTTGGTATAACTTTTTTTTATATTAAATCTTAATGTTTTTGCCAATTATTTAGGTGGAGAACCACTGGTTTAAATTTCAACTAAAAGCAAGTTGTATGTTAAACAAATGTTTACCCTGCTTTATGGAATTGCTTTTCTTTCTTTTTTATTTACTTTATGAAATTTGTTTGAACTTGTGAACTTGTAGATCTTCACTCTTGTAGATTTTTATTATTTTCTCTTGATGGAATTTTTTATTTAGCATTTTCTTAAATTACATTTTGAATGTTTTTGATTATTTTTGTGACATTGATCTTGTAGATTGTCTATTTTCACTTTTTATAATATTTTTTGGACATCAACAATATTCCAATATGTCTTCTCTGCTCCATGCAGAACAAACCGATGTAATTTTCAAATGTATTTAATACATTACAATGTTCAATGGACTGTAATCCACGGGCCAATCACCTGATGGAAGCTTTGATTGAACACTTAATTAACAAGTTTGGGGGTTGGGGGATTTATTTACTCATGACCCAAGAAAATGTGTCCACGACCCACTATTGAGTCCCGACCCATAACTTGGGAAACAGTGGACCAGGGTCCATTTGGTTCCATTTGTTGCCTTAAATGTATGAGGTTCCTTAGAAAAATAAACTTTTTATTTCTGTAAATATATATTTTTTTAATTGTAGGAAACTAAAAGGAAAAAGAGGAATATTTACTGACTGTAGCTGGTCTCAAAAACAAAGCAAAACTGGCAGAAAAAAAGACTCCCTCCACAAACTCCTTAGACTGAGACCAAGAAAATCTATTTTTGTTTTATTTGTTTCATGTTCATAAAGTGCTTCAAGTGTTCAAAGTGAAAAGTGCAGCAGCAAACATTTAGGTCATAGGACCATCGTCAGTGCTATATCATCAGATCTAATCATTTGCGGTTAAAGCTTCATCACGTCAGTCCACATCACATATGACCATAGTGTGTTAGGGGTGTAGTGTAGTATGTGATGTGGACTTATGTCTCGTATCATTTCGTATAATTTGATTTGCGTCTCGTCTTATCATTTCACGTCACTTAAGTCATGTGCAGGTAAGTCTTCATCACGTCAGTCCACATCACATATGACCATAGGCGCTGTATGTGATGTGGATTTATGTGTTGTCATTTGTGGGTAAAGCTTGATTATTCACGGCTGTCAGTAGGCGAGGCACTGACGATGGTCCTTTGACCCAAACGTTTGCTGCTGCACTTTTCACTTTTAGCACTTGGAGCTCTTTATGAGCATGACAAAATAAAACACTAATATATTTTCTTAGTCTCTGTCTAAGGAGTTTTCCTTAAGGTTTTTGTGGAGTGAGTCTTTTCTTCTACCGGTTTACCTTTTGTATAAAGATGTTAACATGGCTACCCATTTATGGTCTGTAAATGATTAAATTATTACAATTTTTTTTTAATATTCGGAGGAGTCAAGATTTTATTTCACACTTGTAAGTTTTGTGGACATTTTTGATTAAAAAAATATGATCTATATATTGTTTACCCGATTAAAAGCGTTATCAGGCTTTTATTAAAACAAAGTAACAATGTCCACCGAGCTTTAAAAAGTGTTGAATAAAATATAGTTCCTCTAAAAATGATCTTAATTGTGAAAGTTAATTAAATGTTGCTCATGTACAGAGCGTCAACCGATAGGGTTATGTTTTCGTCTGCCGTAGTTGTAGATCTTTGAAATGTGTAAATCAGTGGTTCTCAGCCTTATGCTGGATCTGACCACTTAACATGGCAGCCGTGTTAAGTGGTCAGATGGGTGGGCCTTTTCAGAGCATGCTTTAAAGACTAAGACCAATCAATCCATTGGAACTAACTTAGTATACTAAGTTATTTGGTATAACTTTTTTTTATATTAAATCTTAATGTTTTTGCCAATTATTTAGGTGGAGAACCACTGGTTTAAATTTCAACTAAATGCAAGTTGTATGTTAAACAAATGTTTACCCTACTTTATGGAATTACTTTTCTTTCTTTTTTATTTACTTTATGAAATTAATTTGAGCTCGTGAACTTGTAGATCTTCACTCTTGTAGATTTTTCTTTTTTTCTTTATGGAATTTTTTATTTAGCATTTTCTTAAATTACATTATTTTGAATGTTTTTGATTGTTTTTGTGACATTGATCTTGTAGATTGTCTATTTTCACTTTTTATAATGTTTTTTGGACATCAACAATATTCCAATATGTCTTATCTGCTCCATGCAGAACAAACCGATGTAATTTTCAAATGTATTTAATACATTACAATGTTCAATGGACTGTAATCCACGGGCCAATCACCTGATGGAAGCTTTGATTGAACACTTAATTAACAAGTTTGGGGGTTGGGGGATTTATTTACTCATGACCCAAGAAAATGTGTCCACGACCCACTATTGAGTCCCGACCCATAACTTGGGAAACAGTGGACCAGGGTCCATTTGGTTCCATTTGTTGCCTTAAATGTATGAGGTTCCTTAGAAAAATAAACTTTTTATTTCTGTAAATATATATTTTTTTAATTGTAGGAAACTAAAAGGAAAAAGAGGAATATTTACTGACTGTAGCTGGTCTCAAAAACAAAGCAAAACTGGCAGAAAAAAAGACTCCCTCCACAAACTCCTTAGACTGAGACCAAGAAAATCTATTTTTGTTTTATTTGTTTCATGTTCATAAAGTGCTTCAAGTGTTCAAAGTGAAAAGTGCAGCAGCAAACATTTAGGTCATAGGACCATCGTCAGTGCTATATCATCAGATCTAATCATTTGCGGTTAAAGCTTCATCACGTCAGTCCACATCACATATGACCATAGTGTGTTAGGGGTGTAGTGTAGTATGTGATGTGGACTTATGTCTCGTATCATTTCGTATAATTTGATTTGCGTCTCGTCTTATCATTTCACGTCACTTAAGTCATGTGCAGGTAAGTCTTCATCACGTCAGTCCACATCACATATGACCATAGGCGCTGTATGTGATGTGGATTTATGTGTTGTCATTTGTGGGTAAAGCTTGATTATTCACGGCTGTCAGTAGGCGAGGCACTGACGATGGTCCTTTGACCCAAACGTTTGCTGCTGCACTTTTCACTTTTAGCACTTGGAGCTCTTTATGAGCATGACAAAATAAAACGCTAATATATTTTCTTAGTCTCTGTCTAAGGAGTTTTCCTTAAGGTTTTTGTGGAGTGAGTCTTTTCTTCTACCGGTTTTCCTTTTGTATAAAGATGTTAACATGGCTACCCATTTATGGTCTGTAAATGATTAAATTATTACAATTTTTTTTTAATATTCGGAGGAGTCAAGATTTTATTTCACACTTGTAAGTTTTGTGGACATTTTTGATTAAAAAAATATGATCTATATATTGTTTACCCGATTAAAAGCGTTATCAGGTTTTTATTAAAACAAAGTAACAATGTCCACCGAGCTTTAAAAAGTGTTGAATAAAATATAGTTCCTCTAAAAATGATCTTAATTGTGAAAGTTAATTAAATGTTGCTCATGTACAGAGCGTCAACCGATAGGGTTATGTTTTCGTCTGCCGTAGTTGTAGATCTTTGAAATGTGTAAATCAGTGGTTCTCAGCCTTATGCTGGATCTGACCACTTAACATGGCAGCCGTGTTAAGTGGTCAGATGGGTGGGCCTTTTCAGAGCATGCTTTAAAGACTAAGACCAATCAATCCATTGGAACTAACTTAGTATACTAAGTTATTTGGTATAACTTTTTTTTATATTAAATCTTAATGTTTTTGCCAATTATTTAGGTGGAGAACCACTGGTTTAAATTTCAACTAAATGCAAGTTGTATGTTAAACAAATGTTTACCCTACTTTATGGAATTACTTTTCTTTCTTTTTTATTTACTTTATGAAATTAATTTGAGCTCGTGAACTTGTAGATCTTCACTCTTGTAGATTTTTCTTTTTTTCTTTATGGAATTTTTTATTTAGCATTTTCTTAAATTACATTATTTTGAATGTTTTTGATTGTTTTTGTGACATTGATCTTGTAGATTGTCTATTTTCACTTTTTATAATGTTTTTTGGACATCAACAATATTCCAATATGTCTTATCTGCTCCATGCAGAACAAACCGATGTAATTTTCAAATGTATTTAATACATTACAATGTTCAATGGACTGTAATCCACGGGCCAATCACCTGATGGAAGCTTTGATTGAACACTTAATTAACAAGTTTGGGGGTTGGGGGATTTATTTACTCATGACCCAAGAAAATGTGTCCACGACCCACTATTGAGTCCCGACCCATAACTTGGGAAACAGTGGACCAGGGTCCATTTGGTTCCATTTGTTGCCTTAAATGTATGAGGTTCCTTAGAAAAATAAACTTTTTATTTCTGTAAATATATATTTTTTTAATTGTAGGAAACTAAAAGGAAAAAGAGGAATATTTACTGACTGTAGCTGGTCTCAAAAACAAAGCAAAACTGGCAGAAAAAAAGACTCCCTCCACAAACTCCTTAGACTGAGACCAAGAAAATCTATTTTTGTTTTATTTGTTTCATGTTCATAAAGTGCTTCAAGTGTTCAAAGTGAAAAGTGCAGCAGCAAACATTTAGGTCATAGGACCATCGTCAGTGCTATATCATCAGATCTAATCATTTGCGGTTAAAGCTTCATCACGTCAGTCCACATCACATATGACCATAGTGTGTTAGGGGTGTAGTGTAGTATGTGATGTGGACTTATGTCTCGTATCATTTCGTATAATTTGATTTGCGTCTCGTCTTATCATTTCACGTCACTTAAGTCATGTGCAGGTAAGTCTTCATCACGTCAGTCCACATCACATATGACCATAGGCGCTGTATGTGATGTGGATTTATGTGTTGTCATTTGTGGGTAAAGCTTGATTATTCACGGCTGTCAGTAGGCGAGGCACTGACGATGGTCCTTTGACCCAAACGTTTGCTGCTGCACTTTTCACTTTTAGCACTTGGAGCTCTTTATGAGCATGACAAAATAAAACACTAATATATTTTCTTAGTCTCTGTCTAAGGAGTTTTCCTTAAGGTTTTTGTGGAGTGAGTCTTTTCTTCTACCGGTTTTCCTTTTGTATAAAGATGTTAACATGGCTACCCATTTATGGTCTGTAAATGATTAAATTATTACAATTTTTTTTTAATATTCGGAGGAGTCAAGATTTTATTTCACACTTGTAAGTTTTGTGGACATTTTTGATTAAAAAAATATGATCTATATATTGTTTACCCGATTAAAAGCGTTATCAGGTTTTTATTAAAACAAAGTAACAATGTCCACCGAGCTTTAAAAAGTGTTGAATAAAATATAGTTCCTCTAAAAATGATCTTAATTGTGAAAGTTAATTAAATGTTGCTCATGTACAGAGCGTCAACCGATAGGGTTATGTTTTCGTCTGCCGTAGTTGTAGATCTTTGAAATGTGTAAATCAGTGGTTCTCAGCCTTATGCTGGATCTGACCACTTAACATGGCAGCCGTGTTAAGTGGTCAGATGGGTGGGCCTTTTCAGAGCATGCTTTAAAGACTAAGACCAATCAATCCATTGGAACTAACTTAGTATACTAAGTTATTTGGTATAACTTTTTTTTATATTAAATCTTAATGTTTTTGCCAATTATTTAGGTGGAGAACCACTGGTTTAAATTTCAACTAAATGCAAGTTGTATGTTAAACAAATGTTTACCCTACTTTATGGAATTACTTTTCTTTCTTTTTTATTTACTTTATGAAATTAATTTGAGCTCGTGAACTTGTAGATCTTCACTCTTGTAGATTTTTCTTTTTTTCTTTATGGAATTTTTTATTTAGCATTTTCTTAAATTACATTATTTTGAATGTTTTTGATTGTTTTTGTGACATTGATCTTGTAGATTGTCTATTTTCACTTTTTATAATGTTTTTTGGACATCAACAATATTCCAATATGTCTTATCTGCTCCATGCAGAACAAACCGATGTAATTTTCAAATGTATTTAATACATTACAATGTTCAATGGACTGTAATCCACGGGCCAATCACCTGATGGAAGCTTTGATTGAACACTTAATTAACAAGTTTGGGGGTTGGGGGATTTATTTACTCATGACCCAAGAAAATGTGTCCACGACCCACTATTGAGTCCCGACCCATAACTTGGGAAACAGTGGACCAGGGTCCATTTGGTTCCATTTGTTGCCTTAAATGTATGAGGTTCCTTAGAAAAATAAACTTTTTATTTCTGTAATTTTTTTAATTGTAGGAAACTAAAAGGAAAAAGAGGAATATTTACTGACTGTAGCTGGTCTCGAAAACAAAGCAAAACTGGCAGAAAAAAAGACTCCCTCCACAAACTCCTTAGACGGAGACCAAGAAAATCTATTTTTTGTTCTATTTGTTTCATGTTCATAAAGTGCTCCAAGTGTTCAAAGTGAAAAGTGCAGCAGCAAACATTTAGGTCTTAGGACCATCGTCAGTGCTATATCAGATCTAATCATTTGCGGTTAAAGCTTCATCACGTCAGTCCACATCACATAGGACCATAGTGTGTGGGGTGTAGTGTAGTATGTGATGTGGACTTATGTCTTGTATGATTTCGTATAATTTGATTTGCGTCTCGTCTTATCATTACACGTCACTTAAGTCATGTGCCGGTAAGTCTTCATCACGTCAGTCCACATCACATATGACCATAGGCGCTGTATGTGATGTGGATTTATGTGTTGTCATTTGTGGGTAAAGCTTGATTATTCACGGCGGTCAGTAGGCGAGGCACTGACGATGGTCCTTTGACCCAAACGTTTGCTGCTGCACTTTTCACTTTTAGCACTTGGAGCTCTTTATGAGCATGACAAAATAAAACACTAATATATTTTCTTAGTCTCTGTCTAAGGAGTTTTCATTAAGGTTTTTGTGGAGTGAAAACATGGCTACCTATTTATGGTCTGTTCATGAATTTTCCATGGCCAGTCATTTGGGATCAATATAAGTAGGAAAAAAAGGCTGTTATTCTAGTCCGGACTTGTCCTTTAACATGGCAGCCTTAAGTGGATAAACTAAATTGGTAAATTGATGAACTGTGACGGGATAGATGGAGGTCAGCAAGAGTTTTTTTTGTACAAATATTAATTTGAATATCTGTTAGTTTATTGTATCTATTATCTGTATTTTGTTTTAGTTTTTTTCCTTTTATTGTTGTACTGTTAATTATTGACATGTATTTTGTGCTATTGTTTTCCTGTTTTCTTCTTGGTCATCATGACTTCATAGGCCTGTCAAAATTACATAATAGCATTAGTCTTTGATGGATAATATCATTGGAAATCATGTAATATCCAACTTTCATTTACTGGATTTTAATGTGATGTTTTTTTTGTATTTTTTATTTATTAATTGTATTCCTTTTTTTTTAAATAAAAGGCGCTATATCGCTAAACATTACAGTATCTAATCTCAGTAGGCTCATTATCTGTAACTGTACAGCTGTGCTGCTTCAGGAATTCTATGTGACCAACAGCGTAAATCATCATTGTTGTAATGTGAAGACTCTCCTCTTCAGACTCCACCTCAGCCTGTAGCACTTAGACGCATTTTGAGCTTGTAGATCTAAGTTTAAATAGGGTTAATGTTTGTGTGTGTATGTTTTGTAGTAATCAAAATCTACAAAGTAACTAAAGGTTTCAAATAATCGTAGTGGAGTAAAAGTACAATATTTGCCTCTGAGATGTGGTGAAGTAGAAGTAAAAGTACTGCAAATTGGAAATACTCCAGTAAAGTAAAAAATACCTCAGATGCTGGGTTAATTTGTTGACCTGGTTAGTTGACCTATAGTTTCTATGTACAGATTATTAATTTATTATACTGTTTATTAATTTATTATACTGTTTAGACTGATGCTATCTTCTTGGTTTACCTGTGATCCTAGTTTACTGAGACACTGCACCGTCTCTGCATTCTATGTATGTGTTTACTTTGTTTATTGTAAGTCACTCTGGATAAAGAGATTAGATGAATATGTACATTGTAAATTGTGAAATGACTCTACTGTTGAAATAAATAAATAAATATGTGAATGGTACCATGTGATTGTAAATGACAACAAAACAAAAACAAAGGCTCTGGTGTGGTTCTCCTGGTTTACCGGGATGGGGTTCAATTCCCTGCAGTGCCCTACTCGTAGTGTTGTATTTACCCTTTATATGGTCTGTTTTATTTATGTTCATAGTGTTGTATTTACCCTTTATATGGTTTATGTTTTATTATTTACGCTCATTGTGTTGTATTTACCCTTACATGGTTTGTTTTATTCTGTGTTCATAGTGTTGTATTTACCCTTTCGTGGTTTGTTTTATTCTTTATGTTCATAGTGTTGTATTTACCCTTACATGGTTGTTGTATTCTGTATGTTCATTGTGTTGTATTTAGCCTTACATGGTTTGTTTTATTTTTATATTCACCTGGTTTATTCTTTATGTTCATTGTGTTGTATTTACACTTACATGGTTTATGTTTTATTTTTATATTCATTGTGTTGTATTTACCTGGTTTATTCTTTATGTTCATTGTGTAGGGTTGGGATCCTTCATTATCATTATAATTATTGATGACCAAATTGACCATTACAGGTCTAACTCTTTAGTGTACAAATGGACCCGTTATGGTGGTCTTTGAAATGTAAAAGTTTGAGGACCACTGGTATTGTAATGTTTTATCTGACGTGAAGTCCACACACCAGCTCTGACAGTGTGATGGATACGGTTCCCAACGCTAACGCAGCTACAAACACCCTGCAGCTCTTAGCCTGTCTCAAAGTGGGGTCCGGGGTCCTTGGGGGGATTTCAGGGGGTCCGCAGCTAAAGTAGTTAATATAGCATCATAAATATTTTAACCACTTTATCCATTTATATGTTTGCTATTCAAAAATAGCAGATCTACAAGCTCACAGCGCGTCACTTCGTGCCGCGCTGCGAGCTTGGACATCTGCTATTTTTGAACATTTTCGAAGGCCCGCTCTTGTCCTCCGACGGCCAGGACGCGCTCGCCTCTTTCGCCGTCTCCATGCTATGATCTCTGCCGAGACAAAGGGAAGATCTCCCACCACTCAGCTGGTGCAGGGTTAGCCGGAATTCTGTGCTTGTCTGTCATAACTCCTTAGACACCTGACGGTGTAGGAAAAAATAAAAGGCTTAAAAATAATAAAAAGAAGGAAAAACGTTGCGACGCTGAGGAGCGTGTACGGAAGCAGCCTTCCCCCTCCATTGGCGCTCCCATATAATGGGAATTCAATACCCATATAACAATGAATTCAATACCCATAATTCTAGCTTCACATGTGTACTTTTTATAGAATGTCATATCAGAAGACCGAGCTTCGCAGTGTAAAGAATAGTCATACCCTTCCAGTCAGAGCTCTTATGTCTTCAAGGACCCTATGTCCGTCCCGAATAGAGCGAGCTCTGAAAGCAGAGATGCCTCCTCTGACCAAAAGGAGCCTTGCCTTTTAGGGAAGTGTGTTGTTAGGATTCTGTTCTAACATTAATAGAGAGTTGATTCCAAGTCCTTGGAATCTATAAGCGAATAATAGTTGCCCCTTCCTACCGGCGTCTATAAGGTATATGTTGCATTCTGACTTTGACTCTTGCCTTGAAGACGACTGTGTCCGCCGGGATATGACTCTTGTCTGGAAGGGTATAACTATTCTCTATGCTGCAAGGGTCTGTCTTCTGATATGACAATTCTATAAAAAGTGCAAATGTGAAGCTACACTTCTGGTCATTAAATTTGTGCAATAATAATGCTGAAGTCGTAAAGATGGCTAATTTGGGGTGTGGTGATCAAGCTCAGCGTAGCCATTTAGCACAAATACATATTTAGTTGATATAATAAATATATTTAATTAATCATGAATAAAGAGTACATGTAGTACTAACTTTTATTTGAGTAGACAATAATAAATCATGGTTATCGATTTATAGAAGTACCTAAAAAGTTCCAGTTCTGAATACATCTGACTTTTGAGTTTGGTAATCTATATATAGAAGTACAATTAACTAAAAAAGTTAAGTTCTGAATACTTAACTGTAATACAAACTTTTTAGGTAAATGATTGCCTGAAAAGTTTTGAGTATTGATACTTTTACTTAAGAAACATTTGAGTACTTTTTGCCGGCTGATAGGAGGGGGGTTGTTGCCATGATCACTACATGGTGGGGAGACTCCTGTTACTGAACAAACACTCTATGGCAATGATTATTACTATCAAAATATAGTGCTTTAACCGTAACATTTTTTTGTTTTAACCCAAAAATATTGGTGTCAATCCGTTTCTCTACAGTCGAATCAAGCATCTCTGTCCTTAAAGGAGGAGTTCACCCAAAAAAATACTTATTTTCTATCAATTGCACACCCCATGAAGCCTTGAATTCATGGATTTGTTTTTGTTTTTGTGGCATTCCTAAGCCAATAATTTGATGACTGTGTATTTCCGGTTGGACACACAAAGAGTCTCCTTTGTGTCTTCTACCAGATACATTAGCCGGCAGGAGACAGGAATCAAATTATTAGCTTAGGAATTCAAGGCTTCATGGGGTGTGCAATTGATAGAAAATAAGTATTTTTTTTGGGTGAACTACTCCTTTAATGTATGTTGAGTGATGTCTGTCTGTCACAAGGACAAACAGAGAGACTAGAGAATAGTCGTCTCCATTATAGGACAAGTTGAAAATAACTTTATATGGGGGCACGGTGGCGCTGTCGGTAGCGCTGTCGCCTCACAGCTAGAAGGTCCTGTTCTTCAAGTTTGTCCACAGTTAATTCAACACATGTGTTTGTATATGGACTCATTGAATGACCCTGCATTCAAATAAAATGAAATAAATACAATAAGATATAATCAAATTAATTATATTACTGAAATAGTGTGTGACCATGAATCATAATTGTTTCACAATGACTCATGTGATATGTCATTGTCACTCTGTTAACACTATAGTTCATATTGTTGTTAGATGTTTGATAATATATTACAGATTTCTTTTAATATTATAGAAAAAAAAAATATATATATATAGAAAAAAATAATACATATATATATATAAAAAAAAAAAATATATATATATATATTATTAGTATTAGTAATTATTAGTTACGGGTTTAAAAGAGCCTCTTCACTGAATGTAAGTGAGGAGAATATTTTAAATTATCAATTTCTAGTCAATGGAGAAATATTTTTTTATTTCTTGTCCACCTTTGGAGTAATCTCTCAAGAACAGATTAAGCTCTGCGTTGGAATCTGTCGGTAGCCGTGTTGACAACCCGTGCGCATTGGTTTCAAGTGGGTGTGCCTTCACCCCCCACCCCGTGCGTCCCGTCGCAGTCAACCCCCGTCCCCGGGCGTCCCGTTGCCCACCCGACCCCCGTCCCGTCCCGTCGCAAACACACACACACACACACACACACACACACACACACACACACACACACACTGTGCCACGCTTTCTCCCTGGATCTATTTATTGCGGTCGCGTTTCCTTTATTGCTTTATACATGTTACTTCCTTGTATGATTCCATGAGCTGCTGCAGTGCTGCTGTTCAGCCACAGAGAAGAACGCCGCTCTGGTTTTAGGCTCCATGATTGGTCAAGTTCAAGGATTCTGCTATCGACTTTCATGGTCTTTTATAGAAATACATGAAGCCTGGCTTCATTATTCTGGCTCGACACAGCCTGGCTTGACAAGGTCTAGCTCGACAAAGTCGCTCCTTTTCAGCCTGGCTTGGCGTTCGAGGAACGGAATAAACGAAGCTTATATGGACCCGACTTTGTCAAGCCTGGATTTGGCTTAAGGCCAGGCTTATTTAATTCACCTTTTGAGGAACAGGCCCCTGTATCTCAATCACTGCACCACTGTATTCATCCTAATTCTGTTCACTTGCATATTCTTCATTGAAAGGTTAGATAAAGGTGAAACAGCCACGTAAAAGTTGGAAAATATTCCTAGTTGGTTTTGAACTCAGAACCTTCTGTGTGCAAGGCCTGTATCCTATCCACTGCTCCATCATGGTTCATACTTTCTCTGGTCTCATGCACGATCTTCAGTGAAAGATCAGATAAAGGAGCAAGAGTCAGATAAAAGTTGGAAAACTCTCCTGGTTGGATTTGAACCGGTAACCTTCTGGTTGCAAGTCCTGTATCTAAACGACTGTACCACAGAGGTACTTGCTTGATCTGTTAACTAAGCCTGCTAAGGGTTGTACTTTTTGCCCTCTAAATATCCATTGCTGCTATTGACAATGTATTGGGCGCTTAAAGTTAAATATTTCAAAAACTACAAATCATTTCAAAGTAAAACATCTCAAGGATGTATGTCCACGGTAAGGTGGAATTTCTGAACTGTGAATGGAGTTTCTAGGTGAAAGTGTTTTTTGAGGTCCCAAAATCTTCCATCGACCTCCATTATAAATCTCTGAACTTTTAAAGGAGTGCTATTCTAAAACAATGAAACATTTCAAAGATCCCTTTTCAGGCAAACATGTCCATATTAGGATGAACATTTTAAAGTTTGAATGGGGTTTCTATTCTAGATATGACATTTTGAATCATTACAGTCAGTTCACCTTCTTTTGGGTCTTGAGTCGAACCAATTACTCCCACGGAGACATCAAATAAATGTATTTGTCTTGTTTGTTGTTCAAGTCAAAGCACCAGGAAGGCTGTATTTCTTGGCCATCTGTTAGCTCAATGGGTTGAGACACAGTATACATGATCCAGAGGCCATGAGTTCAAATCCCACTGGTGTCTTTACTGTGATGCTTTCCTTTGCAGACTAACTTCTAGAAAAACAAGTTAAAACCACCAGGAAACCTGTAACTCTCAGCCAACAGCTTAGCTCAACTGGTAGAGCGTCTGTCCAATAACATGACTTGACTTGACTTGACTTGAGTGGGTTCGATTCCCACTCGAGTCAAGTGTCCCCGGTAACTTGAGGCAACGGATAAATTGACTGATATCCTTAGTGATGCTTCCCTTTGCAGACTAACTTCTAGAAAAACAAGTTAAAACCACCAGGAAACCTGTAACTCTCAGCCAACAGCTTAGCTCAACTGGTAGAGCGTCTGTCCAATAACATGACTTGACCTGACTTGAGTGGGTTCGATTCCTACAAGTTATTCTACGGATATCAGTCAATTTATCCGCTGCTCCAATTTACCGGGGACTTGACGTTAGTGGGAATCGAACCCAGGACCGGTTGAACTGGATTTGAACCAGCACACTCCTACAAGTTATTCTATGGATATCAGTCAATTTATCCGTTGCCCCAAGTTACCTGGGACACTTGACTCGAGTGGGAATCGAACCCACTCAAGTCAAGTCAAGTCATGTTATTGGACAGACGCTCTACCAGTTGAGCTATGCTGTTGGCTGAGAGTT
The DNA here is from genome assembly GCF_963454915.1 of Gymnoscopelus microlampas. Taxonomy (NCBI): domain Eukaryota; kingdom Metazoa; phylum Chordata; class Actinopteri; order Myctophiformes; family Myctophidae; genus Gymnoscopelus; species Gymnoscopelus microlampas. The sequence goes on from NC_139947.1 coordinate 18,707,789, forward strand.
ACAGGTTTCCTGGTGGTTTTAACTTGTTTTTCTAGAAGTTATTCTGCAAAGGGAAGCATCACGAAGAATATCAGTCAATTTATCCGTTGCCCCAAGTTACCGGGGACACATGACTCGGAGTGGGAATCGAACCCACTCAAGTCAGGTCAAGTCATGTTATTGGACAGACGCTCTACCAGTTGAGCTAAGCTGTTGGCTGAGAGTTACAGGTTTCCTGGTGGTTTTAACTTGTTTTTCTAGAAGTTAGTCTGCAAAGGAAAGCATCACAGTAAAGACACCAGTGGGATTTGAACTCATGGCCTCTGGATCATGTATACTGCGTCTCAACCCATTGAGCTAACAGATGGCTGACAAGTACAGCCTTCCTGGTAGTTTTCAGTTGATCTTCTGGAAGCCAGTCTGCAAAGGAAAGAATCATAGGAAAGACATCAATGGGATTTGAACTCATGGCCTCTGGATCATGAATACTGCGTCTCAACCCATTGAGCTAACAGATGGCTGACAAGTACAGCCTTCCTGGTAGTTTTCAGTTGATCTTCTGGAAGCCAGTCTGCAAAGGAAAGAATCATAGGAAAGACATCAATGGGATTTGAACTCATGGCCTCTGGATCATGAATACTGCGTCTCAACTCATTGAGCTAACAGATGGCTGACAAGTACAGCCTTCCTGGTAGTTTTCAGTTGATCTTCTGGAAGCCAGTCTGCAAAGGAAAGAATCATAGGAAAGACATCAATGGGATTCGAACTCATGGCCTCTGGATCATGAATACTGCGTCTCAACCCATTGAGCTAACAGATGGCTGACAAGTACAGCCTTCCTGGTAGTTTTCAGTTGATCTTCTGGAAGCCAGTCCGCAAAGGAAAGAATCATAGGAAAGACATCAATGGGATTTGAACTCATGGCCTCTGGATCATGTATACTGCGTCTCAACCCATTGAGCTAACAGTTGGATGACAAATATAGCCTTCCTGGTAGTTTTCAGTTGATCTTCTGGAAGCCAGTCTGCAAAGGAAAGAATCATAGGAAAGACATCAATGGGATTTGAACTCATGGCCTCTGGATCATGAATACTGCGTCTCAACCCATTGAGCTAACAGATGGCTGACAAGTACAGCCTTCCTGGTGCTTTGACTTGAACAACAAACAAGACAAATAACTTTAAAAAAATGTGTTACAGCATAAATATAAATCTTTTTCATGGGGGGCCCTGACACTACATCTTTTCACATTGGGGTCCACTGCCCAAATACATGTCAATTTTGGGGGGTTGACAACAAAACGTTTCAGAACCACAGATTCCAAAGAAACAGCTGTAGGTGAATGGATAGAGTCACTGACTAGTGAGCCGCAGGTAACAGGTTCAAGCCTTAGCTACAGCAGCAAGTCAGGATGTCAAATCAAATAGGTATTATTAGGAGTGAAATGTTAGTGTTTCTTCACCCCAACTGCACATGACATCAGTTTACATGTACGTTATTTTCAGTGATGAAGACAAACCGCACAGACGTTCACTGTACTTTAGTACATTTTGTAAACTTATGACTCTGAGTAGAGTATAGCCTGACTTAAACAAACAAATAACAACTTAGTATAGTCAGATTATTTTTTACACAACTTACATTTTGTAATCAAACTACCGAAACGAAAGTTGGTCACCACCGAAACGAAAGTTAAATCCGAAATAATCACTAAGTGTGGAGGCCAAAATCGTCCCCCCAAAAACCTGTTAGGAGTACGTTTCAGGCAATTTAGAGCTGATTGGTAATTTTCGTTTCGGTAAAATTTATTTTACCGAAACCAAAGTTAAATCCGAAAAAATCACTTAGTGTGGAGGCCAAAATCGTCCCCCCAAAAACCTGTTAGGAGTACGTTTCAGGCAATTTAGAGTTGATTGGTAATTTTCGTTTCGGTAAAATTTATTTTACCGAAACGAAAGTTAAATCCGAAAAAATCACGAAGTGTGGGCGGCCAAAATCATCCCCCCAAAAACCTGTTAGCTGTACGTTTCAGGCAATTTAGAGTTGATTGGTAATTCTCGTTTCGGTAAAATTTATTTTACCGAAACGAAAGTTAAATCCGAAAAAATCACTAAGTGTGGAGGCCAAAATGGTCCCCCCAAAAACCTGTTAGGAGTACGTTTCAGGCAATTTAGAGTTGATTGGTAGTACTTTTGTAGTATATTGCGTGACACAAGTAGAAAGGTCCAGACCAGTAATGTTCCTCAAGTCGATTTATTGGACAAAACAGAGTACAGAGCACCAGAGCACATGTCAGCCTTGCTGCTACATGGTGTGGCCGGAACAGAACAGAGCAAGAAGAAGAAGGGCAAGGCAAGGGCAAGAAGGGACGGTTTCTTTGTCCTCACAGTATTTATATGCAGACTTCACATGTGTGTGTATGTACTTGCATACATTGGATGTGCACGTCGTTAGGTGTGTGTGCTACATCTCTTGTGTGTGTGTGTGTGTGTGTGTGTGTGTGTGTGTGTGTGTGTGTGTGTGTGTGTGTGTGTGTGTGTGTGTGTGTTCAAATTGGGCTCTATAAGTCCATAAATGTGTTTCATATACCACTCTTTGTAGTGACTTTTTTTTTTTCACCATTGTGTCACTACCGAAACGAAAGTTTTTCACTACCGAAACGAAAGTTAAATCCGAAAAAAATCACTAAGTGTGGAGGCCAAAATCGTCCCCCCAAAAACCTGTTAGGAGTACGTTTCAGGCAATTTAGAGTTGATTGGTAATTTTCGTTTCGGTAAAATTTATTTTACCGAAACGAAAGTTAAATCCGAAAAAATCACTAAGTGTGGAGGCCAAAATCGTCCCCCCAAAAACCTGTTAGGAGTACGTTTCAGGCAATTTAGAGTTGATTGGTAATTTTCGTTTCGGTAAAATTTATTTTACCGAAACGAAAGTTAAATCCGAAAAAATCACTTAGTGTGGAGGCCAAAATCGTCCCCCCAAAAACCTGTTAGGAGTACGTTTCAGGCAATTTAGAGTTGATTGGTAATTTTCGTTTCGGTAAAATTTATTTTACCGAAACGAAAGTTAAATCCGAAAAAATCACTAAGTGTGGAGGCCAAAATCGTCCCCCCAAAAACCTGTTAGGAGTACGTTTCAGGCAATTTAGAGTTGATTGGTAGTACTTTGTAGTGACTTTTGTTTTTGGTCCCTAACTCTGGACTTAGTAAAAAAAAAAAAACACAAAATAGCAGATCTACAAGGCTACAAGCTCGTAACGTTGTGAGCTTGTAGATCTGCTATTTTTCGCGAAGATCTACAACATGTACACTCACGCAACATGTGTCTCCCTCCATCCTCATTGGCTGTTGAGCCCCCCCAGCCCCTCCCTCGACTTCATTTTAGTCCCTCAAAAGGTAACATCAAAGACTGAGGGTTTAACCCTAAAAGGACTGTTAATTTTATTTCCCTTATTTTCTCCCCCTTGTATATCTAAAATACCTCCAAAACATTCCACATGTCACATTTTCTTTTGAGTTTTTTGAAAATAGCATTTTTTTAAAGGTATTAAAATGATGTTAAAAGTCTTTAAACAGGAATTCGGGTTTTGCTCTTCTCCTTTTCATATCCATTTCCTTCCGGGTGCTTCTGTGTTTATTCCTACTGCTAACAACGTTACATGTTTAAGGCAGTAGTGAATCTGTCTTGACAGAGGACAACTCCATAGACCAGACCTGCAGTGTCACTTGTGGTCGGATGGGATGACAATTGCCACTCCTTAGTGTTTGCATTTAACCTCAATTTCAGTTCTTTTAATGCATATATTCTCCATCTCTGAACGTTTACATTTTTTTCCATCTGATTTTAGAACGATGCAATTTGATCTCAATCCACTTCTGTCCATCTATATGTGATGTGACACACATGTTATAGAGAGGTATTCACGTCTGCAACCATACATTCGTTGAAGGGATATTTCATTTTAAAACACTTCTGGGGTCCTTTTAACATCTACTCAGGCTTTTGTGTGCGCCCCAGACAGTTCTTAAGTTGCTTAATTCAATATTTTGATATTTGATATACATTTTATCAGACACGCCCATTAAACACCATTTTAACCAGGGTAGACTCATTGAAAACATACGTCCTTGGTTCTGGTGACCGATATTGTCCTTTTAATGCGTGAGGGGGGCCGTGTGTTTTCAATTACTTTCTTTTATTCTTTTTTTTTTTTATAGAGGCCCGGTCGGGCCTCAGGGACATCAGCCTTCTTTTTTTGTTGTAAAAGAAGAAGTAATTGCACAGTTTAAAAAAATAACTGCACAGTTTTAAAATAATTGGCCTGATGGAGTGAATGGAGATGATGCAATACTTTGTATCTCTGGTTCCCTTGTTAGACCTGCAGCTCCTTGCAGGAGCAGAGACCAGTCAGATAAAGTTACTGTGTGTTACATGCTTTGGCTTATTTGTTACCTGTATTCTGTACCCTGTTTCTGTCTGTCTGTCTGTCTGTCTGACTGATTGTATTGACCCTTTTTGCCTGAATTGGATTATAGATTATTGCTTGCTCATTTTGGACTGTCTTTGCTTGCATCACCATCCCGTATAAGCCATTATTCCTTGATTTATTAATACAATAAATGTACTGAACTGCACCAGCTGGGCTCTGCCTCAGTCGTCTGCTTTTGGGCCTTTTGCCTCCTGGCAAGGGCTTGGCTTTCTGGGGACTGAATGGGTGGGACGGCCCCTGGTTGGAACTCTTTTGGGGTCTGGTCAGTCTCCTCCCTGTGTGAGCTACCGGCCGGGCCTCTGGGACATCAGCCTTCTGGGGAACATGGGGCAAAGTACCTCACTATCCCCTAAGGCTCTGGCTGAACAGCTTCCACCTTTTCTGGAGGAGGCTAGGTGACAGGCCATGTGGTGGTCTTCTCCAGGGAGCATGCAGACTGCACGCTGCCCTTTCCTGTCCATCGGTGGATCGGGCAGCGTAGGAAACCAAGGGGCGAGCCGCGGCTGGCTCCTTGTTCTACTCGCTGACTGGACGCTGCGTGATCTCCACTGAACGGCTAAGTTTAGAAGGAGCAGGCTTGGAGGAAGGCTGTGGAGCTCGCTCTCTCTGCAGTAGTTAGTGCAGACCACGAGTAACTACATCTCGTATATCGGTCAAGCCAATATATCGTCTGGCTTTACAACACATTTCATCAGAGATTTAGACTGAGATTAAACAAGCTGTTAAATTAATAATCCAATCCAATGCTTTGAAAATCGCAAACCATGGCCATTGGTTGTCAGCACTTCAAAACTGCCTGCCTGTATGTGTTTTATGTGAAACATTTACATGAAAATATCCAGAGCCATTCAATGAGTTGTGTCATTGAAGTGAGCAAAACTTCAGTCAACAGTTCCCAAAACGTCCGGATAGATGTGTGATGCTGCCAGGAAACTAATACAGTTACAGGCAGCACGCAGTGTTTGTCTCCCATTGCTAAGCAACAGTTATTCCTGTAATCCAGGAAGATAATGCTGATTCACCAGAGGCAATGTTCCTCAACCGTCTGTGTTGGGACGTCTGAAGACTGCACAGAGCGTTGCGTGGGTGCGTGGGGTGTAGTCATGCTGGTGTAGTAGCAACTAAAACAAGTTATACTGTTGCAGAACGCACCATCCTGTTGAGCAATCAGTGATGCAAGCACTAAAATGTTTTACTTAAGTAAAAGTACTGTACTCAAAATGTACTTGCAGTAAAATTACAAAAGTATTGGCATCAAAAGTAAAAGTCCCAAGTTTTCAAAATGTATTAAAAGCATTTGATCTACAAGCTCACAACGCGATGCATCGGCTATTTCAAATAGCCGAAGCTTATAGGGCTTGTAATGACATTCTTGGATTCAAGTGCAGCTTTCAAAGGTGTGAACGAAATCAAAGAAAAGGCACAGAGTCCTGCAAAGTTTAGTTTGGCAACAAACAATCAGTAACTAACTATAAACGCACAGGGACAGGACCATGTGGTGGGGACCATGTGGTGTGGCTACGATCTCTCCAAACACTGCCTAAGGTGATAGGGTGATTTGGTAGCATGCAGGGTCCTTAAGGTGGAGTGGAAGAGAGGGGTATATGGGAGTGAACAAATGAGCGACAACCTGTGAGTAACGTGTGGAGTGGCTCGGTCTGATTGGCTGTGGGAAATGGAAGGCCTAACTAGCAAGTGGGGATGGGCTTGACCTGGCTGAAGTGGTTAATGTAGGTTTTGTAATAGTAATACAAATCTGATAACTAAACTTATCGAATAATTGTAGTGGTGTAGAAAGTATTATATTTGTCTTTGAGATGTTGAAGTAAAAGTATTGAAAATTGGAGTATTTCCAATTTTACAGAAAAAAAAAAGTACAGTACTTAAGTACATGTACTTACTTACTTTCCACCACTGTGAGCAATACATTACTGTCTGTGCTCAAGAGAAATGCTTTGTTAGACAAAATGTGTTTTTTGACAATACGTTGCTCTTCTCACTGTGGACTTGAGCCATCATTGAGTTGACTCATTGGAAAGAGAGAGAGATATGACCTGGTGACTTTGGACTTGGTCCAGTTGTCTGTTCTGATTCTTAAAGCTGCAATCCATTTTGTTCATATCGGAATTTGAACCTCATTAGAGACAACATTTCTACCGTTCATTAAAGAGGCACTCCACGCTTGGTCAGGGGAAATATTGCTCACATGAGCTTCAGGCAGCACTACTTGTCAACCAGTAGATGTCCTACGTAACACCAGGGTCTAAATGTCTCAGTGGAAGAGAAGAGAGACCACGTCCAACCACTGTAGATATAAAAATGATAGTAATTTACTAATGGTGCATTTACTGTATATAGCACTTTTATCCAAAGCACTTTACATAGATTGTGCATTATATTCACCCACTCACTCACACACACACACACATTCACACACCGATGGCAGAGGAAACCATGCAAGGCACCAACCTGCTCATCGGGAGCAATTAGGGGTTCAGTGTCTTGCTCAAGGGCACTTCGACACTAACTATGGGGGAGCCCGTCATCGAATTGGAAACCTTGCGGTTGCCATCCGGCCGCTCTACCTGAGCCACTGCCGCCCCACAGGTATATACTACCTGAGATTAAACTATAACTACAGTATAACTATAACACTTAAATATTTTAAATATTTATATTGTATTAAATAATACAGATTGGATCAAATAACATTTTATTTACTAAAGTAAGTTCTGGATCGCAGCTTTAATTTAACTCCAGAATTGTCGTCTTCTTCTTCTTCTTCTTCTTCTTCTTCTTCTTCTTCTTCTTCTTCTTCTTCTTCTTCTTCTGCTTCTTCTTCTGCTTCTGCTTCTTCTTCTTCTTCTCCTTCTTCTTCTTCTTACAGTGTACCAGCTTTCCTTCACTCCCAGCGTTTCTCCTCAGAATTTCAGCACTCTCAATTGACAGATTTTTACTTTGCAGGTTTGTGATTTTCATTGATGGGTGTGTGAAAATGAATAAATGCATTTTAAATATTTTAATTCCGTGGCATATTCTCAACAGAAAAGAACATATTTTCTGTGAAAATAACAAGAAAAGAATTGTCTTTTTTTCCCTCCTCCTTTCTTCTTCCCTGTGGCTGTGGGCCAGTGGAGGCTCCTGTGACTTCAGAGCGGCGTCCAAAAGTCCAATCAGCCAGCAGCTTGTTCTACATGCAACTCGGAGGATGAAAGAAACAGACACGTCCCACAGGCCTCGCTCTTATCCATAAGACTCATTCTTTCCCTCATTTCACTCTTAGGCCCCAGCGCTGCACAACTGTCCGCATGCCAGTTCCCCCAGATCTCCCTCCCGGGTTTGGGCTTTTTAGAATCTGGTGCCAGTTCAGAGCCAGCAGTACAATACAACACCAGTCGAAACACACTGGCTCAGTTGTTTCACAACCAGGAAGGTGAAGTACATAACATCATTCCATACAGTCCACAATGATCAATGTAAATGTCAGGTTGACGAGTCATAAGCCTATTTTTAAGGGCCATAACGCCAATAACTGTATCGTTAACTATAAAGGGCTGTTCACACCTTGCACGATCACTGTGTTCGTTCACCATTGACTTTGTTATAGTTGTGGTGTACGTGGACTCCATCCTCTCCCCTACCATCCTCTTAGAGTGAAAACTTAAAAAAAAAATATATCTACACTTATAGTGCTTGGTGTGAACAGCTAACAATAAAGGAGGTGAAGCGGCGAACAGTCAACGCCAGCGTCCTCACTTTTCCCAGATTCACAAACCAATGGTGGCAAGCTAGCGCCGACCGACCCATTGGAGTCAACGTAGGGTTCAGTGTCTTACCCAAGGACACTTCGATTCTAACTCTGGGGGAGCCCGGGATCGAACTGGGCCATCCAGCCGCTCTTTTGGCCACTCTACCCCTGAGCCACTGCCGCCCACTATGACTATATACACTATAACTACAACGATAATTATGTGAGCATCTAATTTTTTCTTTATAGTTGGGTCTGGACTCTGCCATCCAGTTAGAACAAATTCTAAAAGATGTATTCATAGTCGCACAACGGTGTCGCATGCCGAAAATAGCTGATCTGCTCACAACGCATCGTGAGCTTGCTATAGATAATACAACACATTTGTTTTGTGTGTTACAATTGCACACATTGTATTATTCAAATGAGTTGTTGAGTTATGATGACTGCATCGCTGGACCTACTTACAAAAGCATGCAGCCATGTTATTCAGCTTTCATAAAAAAAATAGTTCTGTATGCGTTGTAATAGTAGTCAAGCCAAAGGCACAGTTTTAAGTATAATCCTATCGCTGTTACTGCATCGATCTGGAATGCTTTGTGTCTGGAAAACCTGAATATTTTTTTCTGCAAAGCATCAAAGTATTCAGAATGCCCATGGGAAACACCAATCCTCACAACTCCGAGCGTGTACAAATGGACCCCTTACAGATCTGTTTCTACTAAGATTTTCCTGTGTACTACAGACAAATTGAAGGGAATGTTGCTCAACTTCCATGCGGGGGAAAGGAAAACATTCTCGGAGCTTCTCTCCCACTTTTGACTTTCAACTATATCCTATTTTCCTAATCCAGAGGAATTGGTGGTGGAGCTGAGTTGCATGGAGGGGAGCGAGCGAGGGAGGGAGGGAGAGGGGACGGGAGTGTTTAACAGAGAGGGGGGATGGTAGCGGGTACTTGTTTTGGAAGAAATCTGGAACCTATAAACTTGGACGAGATCTATGACAAAACGAATGGCGGAAAAGCCTGACTTGATTGGTCGAACCGCACACCTTTGTCTCCGCCTTGTGCCTTTGATCCAGCCAATCGCCAAACACGTGTTCTTCCTCTTGTCTTTGGCTTGGCGGAGCCCCTTCATATTCCTCTGGACCAATCAGCGGACCAGATGGGTGGGAAGCTAAAGGTTTCATCCTCTTCTCCCTTTAAAACTTGGACTCAGGTTGCCCTTGTTATACACACACACACATACACACACACATCCCAGAGGCAGGACGGGAGAACTTGAGCTCGCTCGAGCAGTCTGTTCTCCAGGAATATGTTTATTGGAACGCTGGTGAAGAGCAGATGAAGAAGTATGGTAGATATCAGGACATTCCGGCTGAGCTGATGGCTGATGAGCTGTTTTGGTTCGACGTTCTGTCGCTTGTTTTGGTGCTGAGAAAGAGTCGAGGGGAGAAGAGCTGAGGAGACAAAACCCAGGAGAAGATCAGCAGGAGGGGGGACAGAACAACACACGAGAACTGTGTGTGTGTGTGTGTGTGTGTGTGTGTGTGTGTGTGTGTGTGTGTGTGTGTGTGTTTGTGTGTGTGAAAGAGATACACAGAGAGAGCTGCTTGGTACAAAGAGTCAAAGAAAGGCAAACTGAAAGTGAAGGACAAGGCAAAGCAGCGTGTCCAACTATGAGAGAGGAGGAGCAGCTCAGTGATGAACACGCAGAGGGTGGGTTGCCGACCAGGGAGGAAGAGACGGACACGCCACCCTCCAACACTTGTCCTGTTGTCGTGGCGCCGCCGCGACTCAACGGGCCCAAGCGGCTGACCGGCACACAGCCGGAGGACGAGCTTCTCCCCACCGCTGCCATCACATCGATGGAGGACCAGGACGAGGTCAAGCCGGCGCTGGATCGTCACCTCCACGGCCCCATGGGACCCAAGAGACCGAAGAAGAGCCCTCCGCCTCGACCGCCTTCCCCGGGGCCGCCCCTCTCGCCGCTTTCCGCCGCGGCCGCCGCGGCCCTGGAGGACCCGCACACCCAGAGGGTGATCGCCAACATCCGGGAGCGCCAGCGGACGCAGTCCCTGAACGACGCCTTCGCCTCCCTGCGAGAGATCATCCCCACGCTGCCCTCCGACAAACTGAGCAAGATCCAGATACTGAAGCTGGCGTCGCGGTACATCGACTTCCTCTACCAGGTCCTGCAGAGCGAGGACGAGATGGAGAGCAAGCTGGCCGGCTGTAACTACCTGGCCCACGAGAGACTCCGATACGCTTTCTCTGTGTGGAGGATGGAAGGGGCGTGGTCTACCATGTCCGCAGGACACTAATGACCACTCTGAGCCGCCTCCCGGGAACCTCCCAGACCACCTGTGGTGACAGGCTGATAAACTGAGGCACTGGGAGCTTGTCGGCTGAGCCTCCTCACCTTCATGTGTACATCGTCTTAACTTAAACATTATATACTGTACATTACTTCGTCGTGCGTTGAATAGCGAAAATAGCTGATCTGCAAGCTCACATCCCATGTCACATAGTGGGCTTGTAGATTTTCGCTATCTTTGAAAATTCTTAAAAGGTTTTTATTTTTATTTTTTTAGATAATACAATTCTTGCCTATTACATGCACGAATTAGGGACGCAGGTAGAAAGTGGTTAAAGTGCTGTTGAACTTTGGGTTTTATAGCTACTGTAACTGGTCGTGAAACATTTTCAAATCTTGTTAATTGTCTTTATCTGTTGCTTGTGTGAGTGGGGAACATGTAATATCTCTCCAGTCCAGGCACTCTTATTATGGTGTATCAGGTCTCAAAATCATACAGTATGTTTAGCACACAAACAAATGTGCTCAACACATTCCTTATAACAAGCCCTGGAACTTATTTCTGGGCAAGTGAAATGGCTGTACTACGTAACACGAGTGACAACCAAGACAAAAAATGTTTACCATCAGGCAAAATATGAATGAATTAATGAATGAATTATAGGACTGGCTTCTTTATATATAGGCAGAATCTCCTTTGTTTGTGTTAATGTACTGTATGTGCCAAATGTTTGATTTTGAGACCTGATTCATTCATGCAGAATACATGCAGAGAGTGAATGGAGAGTGAAATAAATCACTACTGCTGGTTCCTCAGGGGAAACAGATAAAGAGGCTTAACATTATCTGGACTTGAATCGCCAGGTAGCTATAAAACCCAAAGTTCTACCTTCTTCTCAGCTAAGATCCTCTGTTTACCTCTACGATAGAAGATTCATGCGACAAGAAAATACAGGTTTACATAGCTTTATGTATTTATATAGAATGACTGGAACCTTGTCGCATGATATGACCAACTCGGTTCTTCATATTTCTCTTAACATCCTCTCATACCTCACCTCAACTGTGATGGTCTGTTAGTGGTCTTACTTCCACTTGTCAGCTATTGTGAGTTATTGCTGATCCATCAAGGTGGTCTGACGGACATGAAATGTGATGTTCTGCGAAGTGTGGCCAATCAAGAACAGACACCATGCATACAATCCATGACATTCTTAAGATTCACAGCAAAATGCTCAGTGTTCATTTATCCACTTGTAACTCAGAGCGTTTACAAATGTAACCAAATGGACCCTCGTGGTTACATTTATACACTCTCTGAGTTACGTTAACACTGAGGATTTAACAGTGTTGTTTCTTCACATATGACGACAAGAATCAACTGGCACAGAGACAAACAGGAAACCACAGAGACTTTACGTACTGTAACATGAGCTGGACTCAAACCCTCGGAGCAGAGGGTGCCCGGTGCCGTCTTTAATGTGACCTCAACACAGCAGCAGCACAGCTCTGGGCTTCCTGGCCGCTTGGCCTTTTGCTATCATCATCAACATCATCAGCATCAGCAGCAGCAGGGCCGTTATGGTTATCGCCACAGTCACACGGGAGGTATGCATATATCAACATTAATATATTCTCTTTCAGTGGTTCTCAACCTTTTCTGGATCAGGGCCCACTTGAAAATCTCTAAAGTGTTCACTCACGGCCCACCCATCTGACCACTTAACCCATTAAGACCTGAAGCCGAGTCTACATGTCTCCTAAATCCCAACAGTTTTCTGAAAAACGTATGTTTCTACCGTATATGAGTGGTTCTCAAACGTTTTCATGTCAAGGACCCCCAAAATGATAAGCATTTGGCCGCCGACCCCCATCTCAAAATATTTTGTTCCAGGGACCCCCCAGAAGCAAAGTTAAAAATGTTCGCTTTAAAAGAATATATTCAAAGATTTGCACATATTTTCACTATTTTTCAAAAATAGCAGATCTACAAGCTCGTAGTGCGGCACGGTGTCACGCTATGAGCTTGTATATCTGCTATTTTTGAATAGCCAAAGTGTAAAATAATGCTTTTTAGCTCAAATCTAAAAATGACATGTTCATTTTAATGATCAATGAGTGAAACTAACGTGGTGAAAAGCCTGGCCCACAGGTTGCGAATCGCTGCAAATATCAACATAATATTGGAGTTCTATTTAATGTCTTATCTGGGATTCAAGCTTGGGTCTGCCACATTTAGAGGGACATCTACCGCTCAAAAAAAGAGGCAATCCATTCTTGGCCAGGGATAGATAGATAATGCGCTTATTAATGAGCTTGTCAACCAGTTGTCAGCCTGTCAGAGGTCCTATGTCCGACACCAGGGTCTAACTGTCTCAATGCAACAGAAGGGAGACCACCAACCACTGCAGATGTACTAGTTGTATATATTGTATCAACATACTCTACCATACAGATTGGTTAAAATAACATTTGAGTCGTTGAAATAAGTTCTGAATTGCAGCTTTTATACTTCTGATAGTTGATTACGTTGAGTCATCTAAACGTATTTGAAGATCACTAAAAGAGAGCAGGTACAGTATAAGGCCATTAGAAAGAGAGAGAGAGAGAGAGAGAGAGAGAGAGAGAGAGAGAGAGAGAGGGGGTAGAAGGGAGGAGTGTAGTGGAAATAAAGAGAGATTGTCCCTTTGACTTTCGTCTCCAACATGCAGACGTATTATTAATCCCTGACCACCTTTGAACCCAAATAGTGGTGGAAAAAGTGGCCACAGCAGCATGCAGCACTACCGACTTAAGTTTATAGTCTCCTTGCAACGAACCCCGCCCCTCTATTTCTTCCCATGCCAAAAAAGCTTGCCTCCAAAATTCTTTCCCCTCATTTTGGCCCAAATAATTCGCTTGCATTGCACGAAACGGTGATAGACTGCAGCTAGCCAACAAACGCGGAGCCGCAACGAAAACAAACAGTTCCTGAGAGCCATGAATCACAGTGTCACCATCAAAGGAGAGGCTGATGCGACTCCCTCTACCCATAAACCACCGGGGCTGATAGAGGAGGTGAGAGTTGATTTACAAAAACACTATACTGTAGGCTAAAGTACATAATAGGCCTACACTAAAATCATCAGTGTAAAATTATATTATTGTACACTCTCAGAGTAAAAGCTACAATCCAGAACTTTTTTTTGTTTGTTTTTTTGCCAATGCGTGTTAATACAGTATAAGTATAGGCGACTGAGAAATGTAGACCCTGGTGTCGGGTAGGACATCAAAACCGTAAGCTCATGAGCCCTATACCTCTCCTAGCCAAGGACTTGTCTGTCTCAGTGGTAGATACTGTATTTGGTCTCCTATGCAGGACACCTGGGGTTCTAATGCCAGAAGTTACCGTAGAAATTTCCTCCAAAACTGATGCATTTTATTTTTAAGGAAGAGATGGAGTAGCCTGGTAAACCCCCCTCCCTCCGGGAAACAAAATGTGTGTCGCAAGCTTCTTCCATTTGACGGAGTCAGGTTAGAGATGGAGGGCAACAAAATGCAAAAAAAAAACAACCTCTCTGCAAATGCAAAGCTACATCCAGGCCTCTGAACATTCCACCAGTGTTGGAAAAAGTACTCTTTTAAAAAAAAACGTATGTTTATTATTTGCACACGATGAAATATACAGACAAAAATAAATTACAAAAGTTTTCAAAATGCGCAGGAGAGGTATGAAATCCTATTGGGCTTAAAGGGGAATTTTGGACCACGGTTTTCTTACCTTTTCTATGATGTTATGATATAGGATGAATGGTACAGTAGAAAAATGTCATGACTCCATCACGGGTCCGCCACAGCTTAAAACGTGCGCCAATAGGCCTTGCGCTAGATCGCGTATTTTGATAGCTTTTTTTTCTTTTTTTTTAGATCTGATGTTCGAGTGACAGAACACTATGCAACCAAAACCTCGTCCAAACAAAGTCTCGCTAAGTCTTGCTTGAGATCTTGAGATTTCAATCTCGTCTAGCCAGACCTCCGTTTTTTCCCCGTTTTTTCCACAGTTGCATAGTGTTCTGTCACTATGAACGCAAAAAAAAACGCTATTAAAATACGCGATCTAGCGCAAGGCCTATTGGCGCACGTTTTAAGCTGTGGCGGCCCTGGGATGGAGTTATGAATGTTTTCTACTGTACCATTCATCCTAAAATATCATAACATCATAGAAAAGGTAAGAAAACCGTGGTCCAAAATTCCCCTTTAAGTAAAAGTATCAATACTGCAATGTAGAAATACAAGTATAAGTCCGGAATTCAAAATTGACTCGGTAAAAGTACAAGTATTGGTATCAAAATGAACTCAAAAGTACCAAAAGGAGAAAGTACTCATTATGCAGAATGTCCCATTTCACAAATATTCTAATGTATAAAAATCTTTTGAAAATAGTCGATCTACAAGCTCACAATGCGTCGCATCGCGACGCATTGGGAGCTTGTAGATCGGCTATTTTCTAAATGGCCGAAATGTATATAGGGCTGAAGTGGTTAATGTATGTTTTGTGATAATAATCAAAATCGGTAACTAGTAACTAAAGTAACTAGTAACGAAAGTTTTCAAATAATTGTACTGGAGTAAAAGTGTAATATTTGCCTCTGAGATGTAGTGGAGTAGAAGTAAAAGTACGGAAAATTGGAAATACTCCAGGAAAGGAAAAAAATACCTCATTTACTTGAGTGAATGTACTTAGTTACTTTCCACCACTGCATTCCACCACAGGTTGACATGACAGTACACTGCTGTCATACAGTATGACAAAAATGAAACTGAATACACATTATTCATGTCAACAGACATTTGTCTTACGAGCGGAACAGCGGTTTGGTTTCAATGGCAACACTGGCATCGTAAAGTGCTGAGGCTTTGCACCCACTACTGTGATTACTCCACTCCATTCCCATACACAGTAAAATCCTCAGTGTTAACGTGACCATTTGTAACGCTGAGAATGTAGAAATGGAATGAAATTGACTCCTACGGGTCCATTTGGTTACATGTGTACACTCTCACTGTTAGATTAATACTTTTACTGTGTATACACCAACCCGAGCAACCCATACTTAGAATGTCTTGTGGAGGTAACTGCTAATGTTTCCAGTGCTCATAAACAACAGAAAAGGCTCGCACACTGACAGACGAAATGTTGAGGCTCTTTGAAGGCAAAAGTATAGTATAGTGCAAAAAGTGTCATGGTGAAAAAAGTGACACAAAGAGTGGCTGTTCTCAATCATCCTCAGACCATCAATCGATACTAAATGCAGGGCGCAGGCCTATTATTATTGCCCATGTTAGAGGTAACCAATGGTAATGAAGCTGATACAAGGCACAGAGTGCCATTAATCAGCCCATTACCACTGTTGAAACTGCAGGAAAATGAACACCATATAGACATGTAAACAAACAACCCATACAGCAAACAAACATGCATATCAATCCACTATTGTCACTCTTAAAGAAGAGATAATAATCTTATTTACAAGCCATCTATACAACTTTACAACTTACGAGAAGAATACATTGCAACAATACAACTTCAAAAATATAGAAATTACCATAGATTTTGGTCATGCTTTTATATATTTTTTGCCTAAAGTCTACAGTATTTTATACTTAAGACTTTGGGTAAAACAAATAAAAAATAAAACAAAAGCCCAGTGGTTTGGGATGCTAACATCTTCTGACATTCACAAGACTTTTTACATTATAAAAAAAGAGAATCCTTTTGCACCAGCCAACAGAATAAACCAAAACAAAAATAATAGGTCTCGGAAATATGGAAAGAGGATTCTAGTAAGTGGATGTTTGTTACGAACTAACAGCTGGAATGTTACACGATGCTTTTGTTTTCAGGTATGGAGCAAATTAAATTCAATCCAGATTTTTTTTTCTCCAGTCTTTCCATTCTAATTTATCATGTTAGATCAGGAAGTGTCTTCTCTCAGATTGTGTTGTTTATCTGCAGACGTCTGGGCGATGTTGCATAGCTTAATTGGACACAGGGGCAATATTCTAAACAATGAACATGAACAGTCATGGGAAACCTTTCAGAATTGTCTATCTGCTTTGTGTCAAAATAGTCCATGGATCATCGCCTGTGGGCTATACATTAATTTCAAGCCGTCATAATAAAAGGCAGTGAGTTATGACTGACTGACAGTGAGTTTACAACTTAGGCAATTCATCCAGAGTGACGTACGAGTGCAAGATCAGAATAAATGTCATGAAGCCTTGGCTAGTCGTTCTCAAACTTTTTCATGTCAAGGACCCCCAAAATGATTTGTATTTGGCCGTGGACCCCCGTCTCAAAATATTTGGTTCCAGGGACCCCCAGAATCAAAGATTTGAGTTACAAATGTTCGCTTAAAAATATATATATTCAAAGATTTGCACAAATTTTCACTATTTTTCAAAAATAGCAGATCTACAAGCTCATAGTGCGGCACTCTGTGCCGTGTTATGAGCTTGGGGGGGAGAACCAATGGCCTAGGCAACACACAAAGGTAAATAGTCACATAAGTAGAGTGCAAAGAAAAACAAAATAGTGTGTCAAAGAAACTAGAATACAATGCAAACATTAAACCTAGCATCTGTTTATACAACTATCTAAATAACATTATTAGCATTTGTGATCAACAAACGCATCTAAATACCTATACTTTTAGTTACCATACCCAAATCTGTCCCATCTTGGCCAATTCAGTCAACTTGGCCTCAAAACTCTATTCTATTGTAACATTGTAATTGTATATTGTATGTTGTATTCTTAAGTCAAAGTAAGCTTTCTGCTCTTTTTTCTGTCTTTTTACAGCTCCCAGGTGATGACTGATGTGAACTTCTCTGCTTTCTACTGGTGCTGCTGTTCTTATTGTGTGAAGGTTCAAGCTTGTAAACCAAACCTTTTAAATGCCTTATGGCTACGCCTCCTTAAAGTATGATGGAAGAACCCAAAGCATACCATGAGACAGAAGCCTGGTTTACTTTGTCGTACCACAGTGCCGCTTGTTGACAGACAATCTACTGTTGTAGATTTAATAGTATGTCAAAGATCACAGTTTGATCCATTTATTTTCAGTCCTTTGTTCACCCCTGTTCTTCCAGGCAAACATTTCTGCAAAACTTGACCTTACTTGACCCATAAAAATGATTTTTTGATGAATTTCCGAGAAACTGTTGGCAACACAGATGTCCCCGGAGGTTAGAAGACGATCAAGAGGCACAGAAATATGTGTGTTGTTGTCCCCGTGTTGTCGAGCTGCATGTGTCTGTGTTTTATCAGTCTGTGACTGTCCTGAAAAAAATAAAATCAATCATTTTTACCGTCTTGTGAACTATTATTCGTGCCATTTCAAATCTCCTGATCAGAAACAACGGACGATGTTGTTTGAAGATTTACAGTCCAGTAGCACCCCCCCCTCTCTCTCTCTCTGTCCTTCTCTTGTTCTCTCTGTCTCTCTCTCTCTCTCTGTCTGTCCTTCTCTCGTTCTCTCTGTTCCTCCCTCTCTCTCTCTCACCCGCGGTCTGTTAACTTAATGAGAACTGTGAGTCCATGCCAGGGCAGACAGGAACACTTAATTCCTCCAAAAGAACAAGTTTATGTGCAATTAAGAGCTCTGGGGATATTTATGATATACTTGGACAGAAATTCTATAGAGCAGGATACCGCTGTCAGCCGCACAGCAAGGATCCTGTTAGTATACGGTGTAGATTAAGGCTCGAAAATGCAATAGATTAGTGTTAACTGCACTGTAAGTCCAATAGTCACAGCCAACTACAGTATATATTCATCTAGTTCAATGCTTGGCTTTGGAGTAGCTTTGGCTGGTCTGATAGCACTGGATTAACCACTTAAACCCTATTATGGTTGACCGGAGTCCCTCAGGGCTTTGTACTAGTGTAATTTCTGTTTTCTGTGGTTGTGGGGAAAGCTTTCGCTGAAAATAGCCGATCGACAAGCTTCTGTCACGGTGCGGGGCAGAGAAACAACATTAATGAACCAACACAGACTGGAAACAGAGGGGCATATAAATAGACAGGGACTAACTAGGCACAGGTGAGAACAAAGGACAATTAACACATGATTGGCTGTAACAGAGCAAGACACAGGTGAACTACAATTGCAAAGACATACTGGTGAGACAAGACAGGAAACAACAACTAGGGCAGACAGGAAACACCAAGACAACACTACAGAATAAAGGTACAAGGAGAACAGGGAACAATACAACAGGAAGAGTGGCCAAAAGGGTCCAAAAGGGTCCAATACCGTATAAAGGTCAGACAATGGCTAAATAATAAAGTCAGTCCACGGTCCGAGGAGCGGTCCGAGGAGCGGACCGTGACAGCAGCTACGTGTTGTGAGCTTGTCGATCTGCTATTGTCTGCGAAAGCTTTCCCCACAATACGGATGCTGGTGTTTAAGTGGTTAAAAGAGAAGAAGAGAGAGAGAGGGAGGGCGGGCTATCAAGAACGATCAATAGAAGATGAGTGATTCATATAGAGAAGTGAAACAGAGGATGGAGTCCATCAGTCAACCTACAGCTATCAAAAAGGTGATGAGAAAAGAGAGGGAATGGAAGAAAGAGAAAAAGAGAAAAGGGAAGAGAGAAAGAGAAATGGGGAGAAAGAGCGGTGTTTACAAAATGGGGTTGGCAAGATGACAAATTAAAAAAATCTTATAAAATAAACAGATTTTATTTGATGTATTTTCTTGGATGTTTTTGATGGGACATAATGCTGAGAAACCCTCTGTTTTCTAAATGATCTTTGACAAATTAATTTGACAAATTGTTAAACATTTTAATACACTGCAATAGAGGATTATTCTGTTGTTTTATTACACGTTTAATTATATATTATCATAATCTTCTGAAAAATACCAATTGACACAACCCAGTTACAAGTTGTACTCTTTGCTTAATAAAGTGAACTGCTAGTGTTTGTTTCAAACAGAAAATGAAGCATGAGCATCAATTAGGTCAAATGTAGTGTGTGTGTGTGTGTGTGTGTGTGTGTGTGTGTGTGTGTGTGTGTGTGTGTGTGTGTGTGTGTGTGTGTGTGTGTGTGTGTGTGTGTGTGTGTGTGTGTGTGTGTGTGTGTGTGTGTGCGCGTGCGTGCGTGCGTGGCGTGTGAGAGAGAGGCAATTCTCTGAATTCTGAGATATGAAGTCAGAATTACTCATAAGTGTTATAAATCTTCTGTCACTATTATTGGTCGCCAATTAACAGTCTGATGTTTAACCACGTAAACGTAGGGCAACAGGTAAGGGACTAGATATTCACATACTAGATCCATATCTAAATATCAGTTTCTTTAAAAATAAATATTGCATGGAAATGAGAAAGGTTTCTCCATAACTGCTGAAAAAGTAGCAGGTGTGAAGAATAACAGAAGCTGGAAGAAGTTGCTTGTGCATACTGTGCTGCATTGAGTGTACTTAGTATAATATTGGCCTGAATTTCCAGTGTTTCATCTAATCTCTTGCCCTGTCTGCGTTGTAAGCTTGTCGATCGGCTATTTTCTGTGAAAGCTTTCCCCACAATAACAGAAAACAGAAAAGACACTACTAGTACAGAGCCCTGAGGGACTTCGGCCAACCATATAGGGTTTAAGTGGTTATGCCCTACTTTTATACTTTGATGTACAAAGTAGTGAAAATAGCCACTCTACAAGCTCTCAACAACACATCACATCAGATCTGCTATTGCTTGAAAAAGTTGAGAAAAAACAGAACCACAAAATAAGGTCAAATTTTGAAATTTCGTTTAATTAAGAAGGCAAAAAAATAACAATACAAAATAGACAATCTTTCTATACATACACATAGGAAATATAAAGAGGAAAAACATTAACATGTAGAGGTAAGTAAGAACAAAAGGAAAGTACAAAGCAAAGAGTTTGTTTAGATGTGGATTTAAGTCCAGTTAGTGAAGAGCTACCAATACACATTTACTACTGAACGCATCAAGGCACATGTGTGACTTTGTGTGTATTTTGGTCTTGAGTTTCTATGTACAGTGTCTGGTTTTAAGGAGTACGTAATAAAACAAAATGACATCATTAATAAAAAGGCAATTAAGAGTTGAGGCACTGGCCATTAAGACAGCCCACGGAATATAATACAGTACATATCTACATGTACACAGTCTGCACACACACACACACACACACGCACGCGCGCCCACACCCACCCACCCACCCACCCACACACACACACACACACACACACACACACACACACACACACACACACACACACACACACACACACACCCACTACTTCATAGATAACAGATGCACCTACTCGGTGTGCTGTACAGAAATTCCTATGGATGGAAGATTGACATTAGTTGTTTTTTTTGTTTTTGTTGTTTTTTTAGGTACACTGGTAGCCATTACAGAACCCCTGCACTTCACATCTACCCTGCATTAGGTTTGTCCTTCCAAATAAATAATTCCTCTTGAGGGTGGAGCAACAGCGACTTTCGGTCAATTTTCTTTTTCGATGAATCGACTAATCTTGAAGCACATTTTTCACAAATCATAACAAAAATGAAATTTTGTAATCAATTAAATCGATTAGTCTGATTAACAGCCCTGTTTTATATATTATTGTACAACGATGTTGAGCAACATTTGCGAAAATAGCTGATCACGTTGTGAGCTTGAAGATCTGTTATTTTGGCTATCTTTAAAAAATGTATTGAAATCGATTAGTGTGATTAACTGTTGCATCCCTAGCAACCACAGAGCATCAAGCATGTAAAATGGGGAGTTCTGCATTGGCTTCCTGTTTACTTACATTGTTTTACTGGATAATATACAGTACTAGACCAGTGGTTCTCAAACTTGTTCATGTCAAGGATCCCCAAATTAATATGAATTTGACCACGGACCCCATCTGAAAAAAATATGTCGTGCCAAGTACCCCCCTACAAGATTTGCGTTGTTTAAAATATCATTTGGGCGATGTGACACCTTGTGAGCTTGTAGATCGGCTGTAAGTGGTTAAACTGATTTTGATACAATATTAAAACATTTAGCTTGGGACCCCCTGGACCCCACTTTGAGAACCACTGTACTAGACGTTCTGCAAATCCTTCTGATGGGCAGACGATGCCCAGAGTCCACACAGCAACACACAGCAAAACCCAAGGTGTTCATATACTGTGAATCTAAGTGTGAAAAATTTACCTGTGAGGGTAAAAATAGACCCTTACAGGTCCATTCTAACACTAAGGGCTTTGCAGTGTACAACACATACAGTTTAGTACATTAACCACTTAAACCCTACATGCACTGGATGGAGTCCCCCAGGTCTCTATATTAGGTTCTCTCCTGTTTTCACTATACACTGAATGTCTCGGCCGAAAACAGTCAATCTACAAGCTTGTGGACGTGCCATTTTTGTAATGTTCACCCCCAGGATAGGGACGCTAGGGTTCATGTGATTAAGAGCCAACTAGTTATAGATCTTAACCATTGCCAATTACAAATTAATTTGTAGTGCAACAGGCCAGCTGAGAGACAAACGTACAGCAGAGTTAAACTGCAAGTTACTTTCTACGTTTGATTGACTGCTACTTAAAAGTCTGCAACACTAAAGTACATTTGTCAGCTCTGTGGAACAGGTGATATCCTATTATAAAATGAGGAAAGCTCTTGTCATTCTGTCAGTCTATCCTCATACTGTACATTTCTCTTTTTCTCAAGTTGGTTGGCCAATTACAGGTATTGACCATTGCCGTATGCAGGTTTCTCACTCAATTTCTCACTTTTAAGCTCAAACGTTTGAAATGAGAGAGATAAGATTAGCCTGTATACAGCTAATCATAAACCACATTTGTTGTTGCCGACATTCAGATGTCCAGAATATATTCGATAAAATCACCCTCCCCTTACTAAATGCAATCTCAGTCTGTGCCTGTTGAACTTGCAATTCATTTGGCCTGCGTTTAAATCTTCATCTACTGTCATCAGCTAACTACACAGAATGATTCTACATTCACACTAGCAGCACTAGCGACAGGTGATTTTCAATGGAAGCCAGCGACATGATGCTACAAACTGACGCCTGAACACTTGTCGCTGCGTGACAAGCTACAAAAGCTACAAAAGAAACGTTGAGCTGGTTTAATTTTTCCAGCGTTCCAATGATGTGGTGAAGTGTCAACCAATCGTGTTTTTGTTTCACCATTTCCACTCCCCGTCTTTCTTCACACAACTCCTGCTTGTAATTGGGGACAATTCATTTCTTACCATCAGTCATTTCCCTATTCTCTTTTAAACTAAGCCTTTATATTTTCTCTCTCGCACGTAGCTCCCACACGTCGTTGACGCACACTTTGATGCTGTCCACAAAAGTATTGAGCAACACTTCAATGGCAACTTGTAGCTGATGACCCTAGGCCGTTTTGTAGCTTTTGTAGCAGCTATTGTGAACACAGCATAGGACATGTTTGCACACTTACACAGTAAAGTCCTGAAACCAAATGGACCCAAACTGTCCTGTGTAAGCTAGCTGTCAGCATGTTTGGGTTTACTTTGATTCAAACCGGCCACATTTTTACAAAATATGTTCACATCCAAAGAAAACGCACTTGAGTCGGTTCCACAAACAAGGCCGGGAGCAGAGACCAATAGAAAGACCCGCTACTGTACGTAAGATTAAAAAAACATCACCACTATAAATACATTTCCAAATGTCTCATCGGAAAACAACAAACGCGGGGTCATGTTTGGGAACTTCATCAGCTTTATACAGCATTTATAGAAGGACATGATGGAAATAAAACATCCAAAATGGAACCTAGAAAAAGATTTATTTTTTTCTTTTGCATAAAAAATATCGTAAGTCCACAGGTAAAAAGCTTGTTAAGACACAGTTGTTAAGAGAACAGTACTAATGTGGCTCCCTGTACAGTCAGCACTGCTAAGTGCACATTTAAGGCAGTTTTCTTTGGGTGGTGTCCATTAAGTGCATTAAGGCTACTTCTACCAACAATACTATACAGTCCTCAATGAACAGCAGTGGTATGTCATTTGTTTATCATCGGTTTGTGTGTGTATTTAGGGTGTGTGTGTGTGTGTGTGTGTGTGTGTGTGTGTGTGTGTGTGTGTGTGTGTGTGTGTGTGTGTGTGTGTGTGTGTGCGCGCGTGCGTGTGTGTGTTTGTTTGAGATTAAAGCTGCAATCCGGAATTTATATAATCAATAAAACATGATCCAACCTGTATGGTAGAGTATGTTAATACAATATAACTAGTACATCCATCCGGAAGAGGTGGTCTCCCTACTCTTCCAGGCCAAGCGGGGACGCCCTCTTGGAAGAGCGGTGGAAGTTTACTCTCCCACACAGGAAACGCAGGTCCGAATCCCGAGTCACAGATAAAACCTACGGATTGCAGCTTTAAGTGTTTGTGCATCAAAGACACATGTTTGAGAAGCCGTGGGGGGAATGACGATAAAAATCTGGCCTTAAACTGTCTTCTTCAGTTTTAAAAAACAACTTCATAGGAAGTCCAATGTGCACAGTATTGAGGTCAATGCACATCGACAGAGCGAGTCGAAGGCTTAATAAGACATCTCAGAATATGAGTGGAATTACAGAGGGGGCAACAGGAAAAAAATAACTAAAACATTTCATCCAAATCATCAAAAGAGACAATTAAATAAAAAAAATCCTAGAGAGATTTGTTTGTCTTCCCAGAGTTATGGAATTTTTCTCATGGTTCACATTATGGAATGCAACAGTGCAATAAAAAAAAAACACACAGACTCTGACTCTCTCCTCTTTCTTCTTTGTTTCTCTCCAAAACCACAGTTGTCTGTTTCGTTTCGTCGTCCTTTTGTTTTTTCTTCTTCCCCTCTGTCTGTCTTCTTCACTCTTTCTAGTGGTTACACCGAATGCGATGATGGTGATGACGTCTGCGTCCGTCTCCCGGGGGACTCGTCTCCCAGACGGTTTCTCTCTCTCCGTCTCACCGCCTCTTTCATCCCTCCTTTCTCGCCGTCCCAAAAAAATATGCGTACAGACAGATCCTCTGCAAGCGGTCTTTTAAGACATAAAAAAAACAACAACAACAACATCGGTATCGGAATTCAGACCGTTCCGGTGAGGCTTTGCTAAATCGTTGCGGTGCCGCAGTCGTTGTGGAACAACGGAATTGATTGGTCGTTTCAACAGCTATCTTTCACCCTCGTGCACACGGAGGTTTGACGAGTCTTTGGTTTTGGAGGTTTCGGTAGTGTGAGCTAAGATGGCTGACAGTACGTTTCGGAGTGTTTCAGTGTTGTGTTTGCTGGTACAGTATGTGTGTGGACGGACGGACGGCGGGGCTCAGTGGCGTCGGGGTGGGTGGTCTCAGGTCTGTGACAGCACGGGGGAGCTCCAAGGCCATCGGTGGTGTCCCCACTTTCCAGAAGGCTGGGTTCCGCGAGGTGATTGGGTGGGTGTTCTTCTCCTTACATGGAGTCCTCGTCATCTTCCATTGGCTCGTCAGTGAGGCTTTGGGAAGAGAGGAAGGCAGGTGGTTAAAAGAGACCTTGTGAGAGTGTTTGCCTACAGTAATTCATACTCTGTAGAACGACGGCTGGCTAAAATAATTGATCTACAAGCTAACAACGTGTCGTGATGTGACGCATTGTTAGCTTGTAGCTTGCTTCAGTTCGCACTATTAGTGCGAATCTTTGCTTCTGGGGGTCCCTGCCCTGGGACAAAATATTTTCAGATGGGGGTCCGTGGCCAAATAAATATAATTTTGGGGGTCCTTGACATGAAAAAGTTTGAGAACCACTGACATAGCAACATAATTTTTTTCAGAAAACTGTTTAGAAGACATTTGTAGAATGGGCCTCAAGTCTTAATGGGTTAAGTGCGGAGCGGAGGTCCGTTTCTGGGACGCGTCTAAAGAACACGTCTGGTGGAATAACAAGCATTATAGAGCCGTGTCACAACTGGAACCACTACAAACGTTTTGACACGTTTGAAGAAAACAACCGGGAGGCGTTGGGACAGCTGAGACGGAGGACATGTGTGTTGGTGAATTCGTTGTTCTGCTGGGCACTAATCCTGTAGTGCAGTGGTTCTCAAAACCTTTTAGTGTCAAGGACCCCCCGTCCACAGACCCCCATCTGAAAATGTTTTGTGCCAGGGACCCCCAGAAGAGAAGATTTGAGTTTAAAATGTTTTAAAATGTTATAAATGTTATGCAACCCAATTTCAAAATGGGTTAAGATTTTAAAACAATTGTAGCCTTGCACGTCGACGCGTTGTGAGCTTTGCAGATTGTAGATATTTTTGTCGAAGAGTACGAGGAACATAGGAGCGGACATAGTATAGATCTATTTAGGGTTTAAGTGATGACTCTTGCTGCATCTCATCTGACATTTTGTATCTTTCCTTGATTGATTGTGTGCGTGTGTTTGTGTACCTCTTGCGGGCCAGGACCCCTACAGACAGCGAGGCCAAGGCATTGACAGCATCAGTTTCCTCACAGTCTCTCCTCTGAGCAGCCAGATGCGACAAACACACTGAGCTGCTGCAAGCCTTCACACTCTGCCAGTACTGACCTACAACACACACACACACACACACACACACACACACACACACACACACACACACACACACACACACACACACACACACACACACACACACACACACACACACACACACACACACACACACACAATTAGTAGTAGTAGTATTATTCATATAAAATTAAAGACAGAACTGAATTCTGCAAACTGGTACATGGATTGCATGCGTATTTCTTTCTCCAAAACCGTCCCTTTTTCATTATTATTTTCAAACGTTTTAAAATAGTGACGTTTCTGCCCGACAGCGACAATAAAATTATAGAAAGAACAGAATTAACAAACTAGTACTTTGTTAATTCTTACTTACCTTACTTATTTTCATTCTCACTTACTTTGTATCTGTATGACAGTCTGTAAGGAGTGCACGCCGTTTGCACTGGGTTTCTGCAATAACACTTCTTCTGACAGCGGTTCCTGCAAGAGAGAGACAGACATGCATGTTACGTTACTCCAAACATCCTGCACTTTAGGGAAATACGTTCATGATGTTGTACCAAATCCACAAATTGCCAGATTTTTCTTTAGCAATGTAAATCCATGTTAAATCAATGTAACGACCCAACATCAAGAAGCACTTCACTTTTTCCCCCCGAAGCGCAAGTTGAAAAATCTATCTGAAGCGACCTGTTTGCTTCAGGGGGGTGGGGGGAGGGGGGGGGGGGCTATTATTGTTTTACATCGTGTATTATAGGGTTTAACACATTTAAACCGGGAAAGCGGAAAGTGTAATTTTAGATTTTTGCATTGGCTATTCAAAAATAGCAGATGTACAAGCTTGAACATTTTTCGAAAATTCTTGAAATTGTGAGATCTACTGGTTTAGAAGGCATTTGTAGAATCGGAGGAAAATGCAATTCAAGGGATCAAAACAAAAAAAAAGCGTCATGTTCTATAGATAATCTATAGATTTAGTCAATGGAATCTCTTCACCAAATGGCAGACTTGGCAGATGGCAGACTTTTCTGGCTCTTCCTGAACACACCTGTGGATTATACCAGGAAAATGACTCGGACTTAGCTCCCCCTCGGTAATATGAAAAAACACTTGAGGAATCACACCAAAAACCCTTTAGGTGTACAGTTTTGACAAAAGCTTTTAGAATTTTTTTGGAGAAAGGGTTTAATTGTACATTTTGTGGTGAAAGCTTTAGTCAAAATGCTAATTTGAAGAAACACTTGAAGATTAAACATTAAGAGGATTATACCAGGGTCAGTCCACCCTTAGGCTTCTGCACCCTAATCCCATGTATAACGCACAAACTTTTTTTTGTTGGTCTTTTTTATTGCGCTTTTTTTTCTCTAAGCACCTTAACGTCTATAAGTATATCATGCACAGTATACATACATTGCTGCTATGCTCAGGCACCTTAGTCTGTCTCTTATCTCAGGTACTTTGTAAATATGTAAATAACTTGTTTTTGGCTTCTATTGTTCTCTTGTTTGATCTCCTTCCCACTTGCCCCCCTACCCCTCTTCTCTCTCTCCCCACTCTTCCTTCTACGGAATTTAATGTTGCGATGGGAATGATGTACAAAAACAAATTTCACCCACTTTTTTACCTTGTAAACCTGTGATGTGACAATAAACCTGATTCTGATTCTGATTCTGACATCTATGACCAGATATAAGTGTAGATAAGTGCGTATGAAGTCGGACCTGTATCCCCAACAGAGCGCTGACGCAGGCCTCTGACGCATCACAGATGGCTGTGAGGTCATGACCCCCCTCTAGGGCGAGCACCACACGACCCCCTGCTAGAGACATCAGCTGACGGGTCAGGAAGCCAAAACCTGCAGCACACACACACACACACACACACACACACACACACACACACACACACACACACACACACACACACACACACACACACACACACACACACACACACACACACACACACACACACACACACACACACACACACACACACACACACACTTGAGTTTAGAGACTGACCTGTGATTGTACCCTACACAGTATAGTAGTCACGGTGAGAATGTCACCTAGATACACAGGAGGTGATTTGAGGATGGGTGTGACTGCTGCTGGTGGTGCTACAGTACAGATATGGGAGAGTGGCAGTGGTGTACAGTAACTACTTCAAGTACTGTACTTATGTAATTTGTTTTGATATTTTTACTTCACTGGAGTATTTCCAATTTTAATGTACTTTTACTTCTACTCCACTACATCTCAGAGGCAAATATTATACTTTTGCTCCACTACAATTATTTGACAATTTAGTTACGGTACTAGCTACTTAGATTCTGATTATTATTACAAAACTTACAATAACCACTTCAGCTCTGTATATAGTTCGGCCATTTGAAAATAGGCGATCTACAGATTTGTGAAAGATTTTAATACAATTTATACATTGTATTTTAAACTTGTGAAATGGGACATTCTGCATAATTTCTACTTTAAGTACATTTTGATAACAAAACTTCTGTACTTTTACTCAAGTACATTTTTAATTCCACACTTTTACTTGTAACAGAGTATTTCTACATTGCGGTATTGATACTTTTACATAAGTAAAAAAATGTAGTACTTTTTCCACCACTGGAGAGTGGGGAAGGTGACAAAATAAAGTAAAAGGAGCCAGTCTAGTCGGGGCAGTGAGATGAGGGAGGGTGTTCTTACATCTAGCGGAGACCTTGTACCCTCCCAGTGGAGCTGGGTGGCCGTCAGCTGCATCGAACCCTGCAGACACCAGAACCACGTCAGGAGAAAACTCCTGGGCAATGGGCATCACCACCGTCCTATCAGAGCAAAGCACAAACACACAATGTTGCAACTTTATGTTAACCCATTTCGACCGGGAAAGCAGCTGACTCGAACTTGTAGATCTACTATTTTCTTTTAAATTGTGAACATTTGTGCAAATCTTTGAATATACATATTTTTTCAAGCGAACATTTGTAACTCAAATCTTTGCTTCTGGGGATCCCAGGAAGAAAATATTTTATAAAATCTATAAAATCGAAGAAAATATATATTCAAAGATTTGCACACGTTTTCACCATTTCTCTTTCAAAAATAGCAGATCTACAAGCTCATAGCGCAGCACTCGGTGCCGCGCTATGAGCTTGTATATCTGCAATTTTTGAATAGCCAAAGAAATCTTAAAATTACAGAGATGCGTTTATTTTCTCCCCAATTTAGTCATTGCCAATTTCCTGCGTGAACAGCAAAACCTCCACTGTTGGCCTGTGAAAGCTTTTACAAATGTCTTCTCTGATACACCTTTTGAGGCCATCTTGTTACAATAAGAAGCCAAACACTAAATAATAGATATATTATAATGAACAATATGAAATATACATGATTGACATATCTTCATTTAAGTGTACCTCTCAGTAAAGGAAGACAATTCAACCAAATCTTCTACTTTCTTATCGTTCTTTACTGTTATTCAGACATGTGATTTCAGTAAATAAACCAATTGACGCAATATATATTCTGTTGAATTGAGTCGTTAAGAGTAAACATGGCAATATGAAGTCACAAAGAATATCGGATTAGCAAACATATATATAGGCTAAAGCCGCATTTATACTTTGTCGGATGACACCGTGTTACGACGGAGGATAAATTAAGCATAAGTCATAGGCAAGTCAAATGACCAGAGATTAGGAAATCTTTATGATCGACAGATCTAAGCTCTTCAAAATGATTATTGTAACCACATCCTTTTTCTGTGAGAGGGCTGAGGAAGCCAGTTTGCCTCGTTCCAGACGCGAGTCATCTCTGAGACAATAGATTCTTGCACAGCAAAGTTCCAGAGTGTTAAATTAACACTGTGTGCGCTGCCTTTGGTCTCTCCGTGGGCCAACAGCGTGAGAGCAGAACACAAAGCGCCCAGTGTGATTTGTACAAAAGAATACTGTATCGTTGTTTATCATGGTTTCTGAAGCGACGAGGAGAGGCTAGGAGTTCTGATGGACTGTCGGCACAGTTCAAAGCTGCACTGAGCCGGTCTGTTTCCTATTAGAGTCTTGTCACTCTCCCCGCGTCACTGAACACACAGTGAAACAGAGAAAACAGCCCATCTGGGAACCATTTACCTTCATTATTCTGCCTGGAGACCTCCCCACCCCTAAACACACACACACACACACACACACACACACACACACACACACACACACACACACACACACACACACACACACACACACACACACACACACACACACACACACACACACACACACACACACACATGGACACACACGGACACACACGGACACACGGACGCATGCACACACGAACAGCACAAATACACAAAACTCACAAACATACACATACAGAGACATACAGTATACATGTATTGATGCACGCACACGCGCCCACACACACACACACACACACACACACACACACACACACACACACACACACACACACACACACACACACACACACACACACACACACACACACACACACACACACACACACACACACACAAACACGAATGCTGTGTGTATATGCATGCACATACAAAGAGACTCACAAGTATTAATGCATGTGCACGCACGCACATACGCACGCACACATGCGCGCACACACACACACACACACACACACACACACACACACACACACACACACACACACACACACACACACACACACACAGCCACACAAACAGACTGGCAACCACTCACAAATACACATATACTGTACACGTAAACACACAGGCCATGGGGGGGGGGGGGGCGAGGGGGAGGGTGATTCGTACCACCTACCACACAAAAGTACTTGTGCACGCAGCCACGCTCGTGCGACTTAACGCTACGCTGAATAGCTCTTTGGCTTAGCATGTGGCCTTGTCTACGTGTCAGGTTTTCTGATGTCTGATCGCATCAGAATAGCGCACAATCTCTCTTCAGTCGTTTACATTAACTTTGTACGAGCTTTAAAATATGCCATGTTGCTTATAATTAAACAATAATACACAACGGTTTGACAAACAAAAATGCATAAATGCAGAACTGACAGTTCCATTCTTAAGACGTTCAGATAAACCACACACTGTTTATTATTTCATACAGTTCAGATTCATATGCATGCCAGAGTTTTTAGTATGGTGACCGCTGTGATGTCACCATATTATTGACAGAAACACACAAGCATTAAGTGTAGCTTTATCAGATATTGCAGTTTTCCCAACAGTTTGGGCCGTGGGCACATTTTTACAAGATCTAAAATCCATGGCTATAGCCTCTGCCTGCAGCCCGCCTACTTCAAAATGGCTTAAAAAAACAATAGCCACAAACTAAATGTATGTGTGTGTGTGTGTGTGTGTGTGTGTGTGTGTGTGTGTGTGTGTGTGTGTGTGTGTGTGTGTGTGTGTGTGTGTGCGTGCGTGCGTGCATGTGTGTGTACCAGAGAGAGAGAGAGAAAAGACAATGCATGAAAGAAACACAAACACATTCACAACTACTAAACCCACGCAAACAAGTCTAAATGCACAAAGCCAAGCATGAATCCACACACTGCAGGGGAAATGCACATAATGGCTCGCAGACACGTACTAAGCCAACACACACTAGCATACATGTGCACAAGCACACACATGCCATGGCATAAATACACAAGCACCACAAACAGAAAAGGTATAGATCAAACATTAGCAAACATGGGATAGAATGTATAATTGTCTGCCTTCACAAACAACTCTCTAACACGCACGCACGCACGTGCATGCGAGCACACACACACACACACACACACACACACACACACACACACACACACACACACACACACACACACACACACACACACACACACACACACACACACACACACACACACACACACACACACACACACACACACACACACACACACAACCACAGGAACCAGCCCCAGCGTCCCTGTAGACCAATAAAAGCAGCCACACTTCCCTTGAGAACATGACACCAGACAAACTGATGGAATGATGGAAGGAGGGGAGCACTTATTAAAGATCAATCACAGGAGGAGAGAGAGAGAGAGAGAGAGAGAGAGAGAGAGAGAGAGAGAGAGAGAGAGAGAGAGAGAGAGAGAGAGAGAGACAGAGGGGGAGAAAGAGGCCCCTCCCTCATAAGAATCAGGCTTAAGGATAAATAAAAAAAGATTGTAAAGTTTTTCTTTAGAAGTGGAGCCTCTTAACCACACCTCACCATTCTGAACACTGCTCTTTACCTAGGGAACATTCCACCATGGCTCTGATAGAATGCCCCAAATAGGCAAACATGAAATCGCGCAAATCAAGGAAATATGTATTTGTATTTTTTTTAACCACATGAATCTTGGTATCCCTTTTCTGGGACGAACATTCAATTCCGATCTACAAGCTCACAATGTGTCACAGTATCATGCAATGTGAGCTTTAGGCAGACAAAGTACAGTATATACTGTTTAAATGATTTAAGTGACTGTTCCATTACACAAATTTGACGAATATACTCAATGTAACAAACAGCCGTCTTAGGATCACAAAATACTAGATTTGAATAGAATTTCTCCTTGAACTATTAACTGCTGTCAGAGTTTAATATATAACACAGATCTTGGACCGGCTTCTTCTCAGCTTATGGATTTAAGATTTGACAACATTAAAATGAACTTCTTCAACAATTTTTCAGATTTCAGTGTTTCATTTGAAAGCTTGCAATCTGCACTTTTACAATGTGTGAGAAAGAAAGAAAGAAAGAAAGAAAGAAAGAAAGAAAGAAAGAAAGAAAGAAAGAAAGAAAGAAAGAAAATAAAGAAAGAAATAAATAAAATGTTTTTAGATGGGGGTCCTCGGACAAATACAATCAATTTTGGGGTCCTTGACATGAAAAGGTTGAGAACCACTGGAGTAAATAACCCAGCGGGAAAAAAAGACTGACTGGCTGAATCCCACCCATCTGCTGGTCAAAGCAGGTTCAAACAATCACTTCATATTATTTATGAGTGCTTTGTGAGCCAGGTTTGCATTCTAGGCCATAAGAATAACAAGTCAATTGTAAAAACAAAAAGTGGTATCGGCCTTTAGGTTGGAGTGAATGTCACCCTGTTTGCACATGCGCTGTGCACGGGGAGTGTGCTGTAATAACAGGAACATAAAGTAATGCTGCAGCATTGTTGGAGCGCTGCCAACCTGCACCATTTTGTCATTCTCATTTATTGCTTAGAATAATGGCCCACCCACCTCATGTGTGTGTGTGTGTGTGTGTGTGTGTGTGTGTGTGTGTGTGTGTGTGTGTGTGTGTGTGTGTGTGTGTGTGCCGCGCGTGTGTGTGCACGTGCGTGTAAAAGCATGCACCCATGATGCCATGTACAGTACAGTACATTTGTGTGCTGCGCCTATTGTGTGTGTGTGTGTGTGTGTGTGTGTGTGTGTGTGTGTGTGTGTGTGTGTGTGTGTGTGTACGCAACTGCGCCCCTCTTCCAGTAAGCATGCGGTCGCCACACTTTCCCCGGGTTCGAAAAGAGCCAGACAACCGCCTGAAAAACCAAACTACTGTAACTTTATGGGTGCCAACCGCCCACTGCCAACAATTAAGCAACCCCCCTTCAGAGGAAGCCGCGGTCCTCGCTGTGTCTTAATACGACACCCGGCCAGATCATTTCCTGGAACGAAACGGGCCTTGTTGGCGGCGGAGGCCACCAGACACATGCTCTCCAAATGAGACGGATTAATAATTGCGCAAAACCTACGTCAGAGGCGAGATGGAGCCAGATTCCTGCTAATCACCACGATCACCCCACATGAATCAACAGCAGTCGACGGAGTGACGTCACATACAGGAGCGTCATTTAGGGTCCTGGAGGGGATAGCAGCTGCCACCCACCTAGCGTTCGCGTTTAACCTCAAATGCAGTTATTTTGTGCATATTTTCTTTTAAGAGAGGACTAAAGACTTTCCTTTTTAATAAGGCATTTGGTTAGCCTTTCAGGTTTTAACCCCTAGGTTTTATTTGCCCCCCTTGCTTGTCGTTTTTACTAGTTTTTTTAAAAACCCTCCTTTTTTAGATTGTTTTATGCAATATGCTTTTATTCTATACTGTAGCACTTTGAGGTTTGTGCAATAAATAAATAAAATATCATTATTATTTTCTCGACCCGAACGTTTTTTTTGCAGATCAGCACTGTGAGGGCATCTCAGTCCACAGCACGCCATCTACATGTGACATGTGACACATGTTGTAGACACATGTTTTCTTATCTGCAGCCATATATTCATCCTAGTGTCCCGAGTTTGGACATTTTCTAAAATGTTCCTTTGTTTTAATAATGAAAATAGCATGTCCACCTGCTCACAACATTGTCACATCGCAATGTGTTGTAGAGCTTGTATATCAGCAATTTTTTTGTTTTCAATTTCTTAAAGGAGTAGTTCACCCAAAAAATGACTTTCTATCAATTACACACCCCATGAGGCCTTGAATTCATGGATTGGTTTTAAATCCATGATTTTTTGTCGCATTCCTCAGCCAATAATTTGATGACCATGTGTATTTCCGGTAGGAGACACAAAGAGTCTACTTTGAGTCTCCTACCGGATACATTTGCATCTTTCCGCAGGTAATCAAATATTGGCTTAGGAAAGCGACAAAAACAAAAACATCTCCATGAATTCAAGGCTTCATGGGGTGTGCAATTGATGGGAATTAAGTTATTTTTTGGGTGAACTACTCCTTTAACCATGGCTTACAGTAAGTGGTCCCTTTTTTTTGCCAACCTCTGAAATGATGCCTCTGATCACATTCTAAAGTCATTTGTCAAGCTGATGACCTGTTTATATCCAAGTCCCAAGTGCCAATGAAAAACAGACCGAGAAACAATCAGCTTTTCATAAATACAGTAGGTCTTTATTGGCTTCAGTGATCCTAGCGTAAACAAATGGGTAGCTACCACTGGTGGAAATATTAACTTTCTTACTTAAGTAAAAGTATCACTACGCAATGTAGAAATACTGTTACAAGTAAAAGTCCGGTATTCAAAATGTACTTGAGTAAAAGTACAAAGGTATTGGCATCAAAATGTTCCAAGTAAGTACTAAAAGTAGAAAGTACTCAGAATGTCCCATTTCTCAAGTATACACATTTATACAAAAATGTATACAAATCCTTTGAAATAGCAGATCTACAAGCTCACAATGCGTTGCATCGCGACGCATTGTGAGCTTATAGATCGGCTATTTTCAAATGGCCTAAATGTATATAAGGCTAAAGTGGGTAATGTATGTTTTGTAATAATAATCAAAATCTACAAAAAGTAACTAGTAACTAAAGTTTTCAAATAATTG
This sequence comes from Gymnoscopelus microlampas, assembly GCF_963454915.1. Classification (NCBI taxonomy): domain Eukaryota; kingdom Metazoa; phylum Chordata; class Actinopteri; order Myctophiformes; family Myctophidae; genus Gymnoscopelus; species Gymnoscopelus microlampas. The sequence continues at coordinate 18,743,248 of NC_139947.1, forward strand.
TAGTGGAGTAAAAGTACAATATTTGCCTCTGAGATGTAGTGGAGTAGAAGTAAAAGTACTGAAAATTGGACATACTCCAGTCAAAATTGTACTTAAGTACAGTACTTTGGTACAAAAGCAAAATAGCAGAGAGTTGTTTTAATCTCTAGGACTAGGTGATTGACTCGGCTCTTGAAAGAAGAACAAACCATGAACAACCATGAACTCACTGGAAGCCTCTCTATGCTCAGTGGTTCTCAACCTTTTCAGGCCGTGACCCCCAAAATAATCATACAGGTATTTGAACTGGGGACCCTGACAAGCACTTGGAATGTAGGAGTTGAGGCATTACATTTAGTTTGACTCGTTCCACAGATAAATGTTGTGAAAATAGTTTGTTGATTAGAGACCATTACTGCACTTTTGATGCAGTAATGGTCTTTTTCTTTTCTTTCTTTCTTTTTTTTTGAGGTATTAAAAAGTCCTTCAATTGTCACTTCACTGTCATCTGGGGACCCCCCCCCCCCCCCCAAATCATGTAGGGACCCCCCTTAGGTTGAGAACCACTGTGCTTAAACAACAGTTGCATAATTGAATTCGATGTAAACATTGTTTACCTGAAGGCAGCGAGGTACTCTGCATCTCCCATGGGAGGGTCCAGGCCTCCGGTCCACGCTATGTTCACATTGAAGCCCACCCCAGAGCCCGAGCCCACCTGAAACACAAACAACACTTTTCAGAAAAAAAAAACTTGTTGTGCTACAGTATGTTGCTACGTATATCAGTGGTTCTCAAACTTTTTCATGTCAAGGACCCCCAAAATGATGTATTATGGCCACCAACCCCCCTCTCAAAATATTTTGTTCCAGGGACCCCCAGAAATAAAGATTTGTGTAAAAAAAAAGTGCTTTAAAAAATATATATATATATTCAAAGATTTGCACAAGTCTTCAATATTTTCTTCAAAAATAGCATATCTACAAGCTCATAGCGTGGCACAAAGTGACGCGCTATGAGCTTGTATATCTGCTATTTTTGAATAGCCAAAGTATAAAATAATGACACAGATGCTTTTTTTTAGGGTTGTCCGATATTGGCTTTTTGACCGATAACCGATGTACCGATATTGTCCAACTCTTAACTACCGATACCGATATCAACCGATACCGATATATGCGGGGATTATTGTGATTAGGGTAAGCTCAAATTTCATATCACACACACCATATACAGTAAGAACTCTTGTAACTTATTTATAAAAAAAAAAAAAAAAAAAAACGATACCGATATTTTCCCGATATCAATTTTTATGCTAATATCGGCCGATAATATCGGGAGGCCGATAATATCGGACATCCCTACTTTTTTTAATAGGTTAAACTGGACCAGAAATTATAGCTGTTCAGTGGAACCTGACATTTACATTATTCTGTACAACTTACACAGTAAACATATACTATGCATCCTACAGTCAAAAGCCACAGTATGAAATAATAGGGCTGTCCTCAGCTAAAGAAATACTTATCTAGTAACTGATCGATTAGTTGATTTAATCAATAAAATGTGTTTGCTGCATACGATCATGTAGCGAGCAGCCTTTTCAGGTCGGTGAGGTTGAGAAATGAACTCTTGTTGATGTTGATTTCACATTGCATGGCTACTGGCATATAGACTGGCACAATTAACGGCTTATATCTAGAGTTTACAAGAGATGTGTATGGAAAAAAAGAAGCATAAAAAATGACTAATCAACTAATAAAATACTGGTCGGCAAGACCAAGCCGTAATGAAATACGTATGAGGGGTCAGCCCAAGTGAAAAACTGTTACAGTACTTATTATTTTGCAATGCACTATTACTCATACAGCTACAACACCAGTTTAAAGGTACAGTACTGTATGCACTGCATGTGTCAAAAACACACACAATCTATCTACAGTATATTTAACCACTTTAAGCCCTAATTTATACAATGAGAGCTTTGCTGAACTCGATGTTTAACTATGAATGTTTAATTAGTTGAATGGCCACAACGTGGTGAATGCTATACAATTGTAATCAGGCTGTCTGTCTGCCTGTATGTATGTGTATGTGACTGTAATACAGTGCACATTTGTCCACAAGGAGGTGCTGATGATACACTACTCAGCCTGGTTTGTGATGTGGATTTATCAAATGAAGATTGCGTACACAACAATCAGAGTATTCTTTTTGTCCCGATATGTGTGTGTGTGCGTGCGTGCGTGCGTGCGTGCGTGCGTGCGTTCTTGCAGAAAATGTGGTTCCCAGCTTTTTAACTGTGCATATAAACAGGACATCCCGAGTCATGATATGAGTTTGCATTCAGGTTACTATGGCAACTGTTATTTATATGTTACTGTTGGTATAATTATGTCACACACACCTCTGCCGGCGACCCGCTGCCAGGGAAGAAGTTCCCGTCGTCATAGCGATGGAGTGAGATGTAGAGAACACTGGGATCACCGTAGAACACTTCCTGGGTGCCGTTGCCATGGTGAACGTCCTGGCAACAGGATGAGGAGGAAGGAGGAAGAGGAGAGATTATGGATATGGACCAGTTTATTGCATCTTCATCTTCATGTACGATTATAAGATATTAGATGGAAGGACGATAGCACGCAACAGTGAAGCTCAGTTCATACGCCATCACGCAACGCGCCATCACGTGCCATCACGCAACCGCAAGCCAAAAAGAAGCAAGAAGCACGCTAACGTGTCACGTTGCAACGCATTGTTAGCTTGTATTTGTAAATGATAAAGTCACACTGTTTAACATTCACATTAGTAGCCTTTTTGAATCCTGTCCTAGAGCCGACGATATTTTGGAAGGCAAGAACAACATTGGCAGAAACGATATTAACTGTTTAGTGTTTAGAGAAGGAGAAAAAACACATGTCCCGTCATGTCGAAACTTGACGTTTCAGGGCTACTGACAGAGCGGCACAATGTGACGCCTTGGGAGTTAGAACGGGTTGACGCAGAATGGTTAATGTGGACAATTATTCCAGGGAAATATTATATCAAAAACAAACTTAAGTTTCATTGAAAAAGTTACACAATATGACTTTAAAAGGTTAGTTGTCAGGAAGGAAGACAAGCTGGCAGGACAATTGCAGTGTAACGGTAAACACACTTAAACACTTTAAACCCTATGTGGTTGAGCGGAGTCCCTCAGGGCTCTATGCAAGTGTATTTTCTGTTTTCGCTCTACATTAAATATCTTAGCTTGAAAATTGCTGCTATTTTCTGCGAATGTTTTCCCTCAGAATATGGACCCTGGGGTTTAAGTGGATAAGACAACACGTTGAGCGTCTCACCCAGTCTACGATGAGAATCTTGCTGGCACTGAGTTTCTGCTGGAGCTGCCTGGCTGCAATGGCCACCGAGTTGAAATAACAGAACCCCCTGAGACACAAACAAACAAACAAACAAACAAACACCAACGCAACATGTCAATGACTGGCCATGTGGAATACTGATGGCCAACTCATTTCAAACATGTACATTATTTACCACATGCAGGAGAGAGGGAGGGAGAGAGAAAGAGAGAAAGAGAGAAGAGAGAAAGAGAAAGAGAGAAAGAGAGAAAGAGAGAAAGAGAGAAAGAGAGAAAGAGAAAGAAATAAGAGAAAGTGAGAGAAATTGAAGAGAGAAAGAGAGAGAGAGAGAGAGGAGAGGAGAGAGAGATAGAGAGATAAAGAGACAAAGAGAAAAGAGAGAGAGAAAGAGAAAAGACAGAATGGAGAAAGAGAGAATGATAACGAAATAAGAGAAAGTGAGAGAAAGAGAGGAGAAAGAAACAGGTATGAACTTATTGTTTCTTATTTTGTATATTTTCTATTTTAAAATCAGTTCATAAATAACATCATTTTGACAGGATGTTGACATTGCAGCAAGGACAGGAAAACACACACACACGCACGTGCACACGCACACACACACACACACACACACACACACACACACACACACACTCACATTGGGTTGGAAGGGTCTGCATGGTGCCCTGGTGGTCTGACCACAGCGAAACCATTCTGCAGAGAAGGACACACATGTTATTATTCTCGACCACAACACTTCAAACCAAGACTGATGTATAGGATTCACATTCCTACACAATGTGCCATGACCACAATGCTAATAACCTCCATTTATGTTGTTACATTTCAAAACACAAACAGCTTTAGACAGGAGGGAAGTAGAGTAGAACAAAAATAACACATTCGGTAAAGTAAAAAAAAAACTAAAACAAATGTCAAGGTAAAGCATAAAATGGAGCTTACAAATAAATAAATACACTCAACGATGGCAACTCTGTTATGGTTTAAGAAGTGATTTTCTTTGTTTTGGAATGGAATGACAGAGGACCTCAGGTCACGATCTGGATCTGGTCAAATTGACAGATTTTGCAGTGCAGAGTACAGATGTGAAATGTGGAACTTATTTTAACGTATAAAATGTTATTTTAACCAATCTGTATGGTAGAGTATGTTAAAACAATAACCCTGGTGTCGGGTAAGACATCTACTGGTTGACAAGTAGTATTGCCTGAAGCTCGTAAGCGCAATATCTCCCCTGGCCAAGTAAGGACTTCTTCTTGTCAGAGCGGTAGAAATTTGGTCTCTGGGGTCAAATCCAGGGTATGTCATGAAACGTGCTGATTGTAGCTTTAGATAAGCTGCATCATAGCTTGCTTAAAATTCACAATTAAAATCTTAAAATCTGTTTCAAATGTAAAAGCTATGCTGAACAGACTGTAGAATTGTGAACATTGTATTGGTATGCTATTTAAAATGCAAAGACTCCCAGCCAAAATGTTTACAATACCACAACGTCTGGCTCTGAATTTAGGGTGGTATATTTGGATGTGGATTTAAGGTGGTCTGTTGACTTTTCCCAAAGCCGTAAAAGCAAGCTGATGTAAGCTGATATTTTTCACCAAAAGTAGGAACACCAGGATGAAAGTGGTTGACGTCCTGTCTGTGTGTTGTTACCAGTGTTGCCAGATTATGCAAGAGAAACAAGAGGCCAGGTCTATGAAAACAAGCCCAAAAGAAGCGACTAGGCTAAGCTCACAACGCGTCGCAAATTGCAAATATTTTGAATATTTTTGAAACATTTTAACAACACAAATCTTGGACAATTACATATTCAGTCCTTGACATGAAAAGATGTGGGAACCACTGGTTTAAACAACATAAGGAAGCAAGGCTAAATAAGCAACTACACTTTAGAAACAAGCCAAAAGAAAACACAAAAAAAACACAACTACCGATATTTACAAGCGCCATGACAACCCTGGTTGTTACCTTGAGTTCCCCTTTAGCCACTCTAAAGGCCAGCTCCGTCACGCTGCCCGCCGCCATGCGTGACGCCGTAGATGTGTGAGACTCATTCCATATGGTATCGTTGTCAACCTGAATGTAACACGCACACACACACACGCAAACGCACACACACACACACACACACACACACACACACACACACACACACACACACACACACACACACACACACACACACACACGCAGAAAGGACAAAATTAATAACATTGATTCTCCACAGCATACTGTAACTTTTATCATTCCATGTTGTAAGTGAAAAGTCTATTCTTGTATTTCTTCAACAAGTACTATGTAATAGAACTGTTACTGCTCTACTTATGTATGCTGCTGTCACAAGTTACATATTGTATTTTACTGCCATAAACTGTTGACTGTTTATTGTCATTTAGAACCATATAGTGAGTTGGCACTGCACTGGGTAGCTTTGTGGTATATGCTGTATCTTGCATGGTGTTGCATTGTGTAGCATGGAGTTGCAGTGTTGAATTGTGCTGAATGGTGTTTCATTGTGTTACAATGTGTTAGATGTGGCTGTTGCACATGTTTCATTGTGTTGCATAGCATTGCAGCGTGCTGTATTGTGTTGCATGGTATTGCATTGTGCTGCAATGGATATCATCGCATTGTGTTGTATGGTGCTGCATTGTGTTGCATGATGTTGCATTGTGTTGCTTTGTGCTGTATTGTGCTATATGGTGTGGCATGGTGTTGCATGATGCTGCAAGGTGTTTTATTGTGTTGCAAGGTGGTGTATTGTGTTGCATTGATTTGCATTGCATTGCATGGTGTTAAATAGATTTTCATGGCACTGCGTGGGGTTGCATGGTGTAGCATGGTGTTGAATGGTGTGGTGTTGCATTGTGTTGTATGGTGTAGCATGGTGTTGCATAGTGTAGCATGGTGTTGAATTGTGTTGCATAGTGTAGCATGGTGTTGAATTGTGTTGCATAGTGTAGCATGGTGTTGAATTGTGTTGCATAGTGTAGCATGGTGTTGAATTGTGTTGCATAGTGTAGCATGGTGTTGCATAGTGTAGCATGGTGTTGAATTGTGTTGCATAGTGTAGCATGGTGTTGAATTGTGTTGCATAGTGTAGCATGGTGTTGCATAGTGTAGCATGGTGTTGAATTGTGTTGCATAGTGTAGCATGGTGTTGCATAGTGTAGCATTGTGTTGAATTGTGTTGCATAGTGTAGCATGGTGTTGAATTGTGTTGCATAGTGTAGCATGGTGTTGCATAGTGTAGCATGGTGTTGAATTGTGTTGCATAGTGTAGCGCTGTTTGGACCAACATTAAAGAGGCCTCTCTGAGGTAAGCGATGATGTCATTTATGGTTGTGGCTTAAGACTAGAAGTCTCAGGAAGGTTTTCTCTGGCACGTCTACCACAGCAAAACCCTGAGTGCTAATTTAACTGTGAGATTGTAAAATAGGACCAGTAAGGGTCAGGACTTTGCTGTGTACCACAGAACCATGATGTGTGCTGGGATTTTTCCATGGCATCCACTGTTCTCTGGTGTTTGTTCACAAACTGGCATGGCTGTGAGTCTGGCTCTGACATTGAAATGTGAAGCATGTGTTTGATCTGTGGACCTGGAAACATCTTGTTCTCATTACGCTGACTTGTCATGTCAGACTGTCAGACCCCCGAACCGGGTGTCTCTCTCTCTCTCTCCCTTTCTCTCTCTCTCTCTCTCTCTCTCTCTCTCTCTCTCTGTCTCTCTCTCTCTTGAACTCTTATCTGTCTGTTTCTCTCTCTCTCTCTTAATCTCTGTCTGTCTGTCTGTCTGTCTGTCTGTCTGTTTCTCTCTCTCTTAATCTCTGTCTGTCTGTCTGTCTGTCTCTCTCTCTCTCATTTATCGTGGCTCGTAAACAGTAAAAAGTGTACAAATGTAACAAAACGGACCCAAGTGCTTGTGTGTGTGTGTGTGTGTGTGTGTGTGTGTGTGTGTGTGTGTGTGGCTTACCCCTACTCCCCCACACGGCAACATCACAAACATCCTTTGAGACAGAATACCTGAGGATTGCAGATAACATCATGTATTCAATGTGTTTCTCATCAATGATTATTTACCTTACAGCAGGGCTTCCCAAACATTTTCACCACAAGGACCCAAACTACAAAAATACATGATGAATGTATCAATTAATCCCTTTTCAAAAACAGTGAAAACTATTTCAAAATGTTTTGAAACATTTGGAAAAGTGTTGACTTTTTTGTGAGGGGGAATTTCTGAAAATCTTTGAAAAGTTGTGGAGGAGGAAGGAACAAAAAAGGAAAACTAAAGAATTGGGGGGGAAAAAATGCTTGGTAAAGATTGAAAAGGGGGAGGTTTACCTAATCCATAAAATCAGGTCTGTGACCCAAAATGGGTCAAGACCCTATGTTTGGGAAACACTGCCTTACAGCAAATGAAAACAGTCAGACAAGGTTACACATAACAGGGACAAGCCCCAGAATCTGATTACTTATGACATCAGAGAATATGACGCATACACATTATTCTGTTCATAACACCATCGTTATGTTTTCAATGTCTTACACACGTGCCCTGACACATTTCGCTTCTGTGCGAGTCGTTCTATGCAGTCAAAGGGGAATGGATAGCCGTGTTCAAAACTGCAATACGTAATATGTATGTCCTAACCTCCGGATTTGAACCCGAGTCTCCTGTGTGAGAGAGCACACATCTACCTACCGCTCACACAAGCGGGAATTCCCGCTTGTCCAGGGGAGTTGACAAGCAGTACGCCTTGTCAACCAGCAGGTGTCCTACCCAACACCAGGGGGTCTACATGTCTCAATGGAAGAGTAGGGGGACCACCTCCAACCACTGCAGATGTACTAGTTATTTTAACATACTTCTATTAACCCATTGAGACCACCTCCAACCACTGCAGATGTACTAGTTATATTAACATACTTCTATTAACCCATTGAGACCTGAAGCCGATTCTAGAAATGTCTTCTAAATTTCTATATCAGTGGTACTCAAACTTTTTCATGTCAAGGACCCCAAAATGATATGTATTTGGCCGCCGACCACCATCTCAAAATATGTTGTTCCAGGGACCCCCCAGAAGCAAAGATTTGAGTTAAAAATGATCACTTTAAAACAATATTAAAAGATTTGCACACATTTGCACGATTTCCTGCTATTTTTTAATAGCCAAAGTGTAAAATAATGCTTTTTTTGCTCAAATCAAAAAATGACACAGATGCGTTCCAGGTCTCAATGGGTTGATACAGATTGGTCAAAATAATGTTTTATTCATTCAAATAAGTTCCAGAGTGCAGCTTTCAAGCCTCCACACAGCCTTCACTTTAACCGTGAACAGCAAAATGCAAAGTGCACTGCAAAATCTCGAGTCTCAATTTTAACTCGCGGGTTCAATGAACACCTTTCTGTGTGAGCGCTGTGTGTGCGGCTGTGCGCTGGCGAACATACGTACCGGCCAGTTTGCGGTTGTCTAGTTTGAGTCTGTTGAGAGGGTTGGTGCCGTACAGCAGGACATGGCGTTCTGTGTGCACCGACTGCAGCTCCTCCAGCGTGGCTTTCCTTCCTCTGATGCTCTGTGAGGACACACCACACAAACACACAGTAAAACCCTTTAATTGTTCATTCAGCTCTAAAGAGTGTAGTACACTACTACAAATGCAAACAAATGGACCTGTAGGCCAGTGGTTCTCAACCTTTTCAGTCAGCGACCCCCCCCCCCCCCCCCAAAATAATCATATTTGAACTGGGGGCCCCCACCCTGACAAGCACTTGGAATTGTTGGAGTTGAGGCATTACATTTAGTTTGACTCGGTTCCACAGATAAATAGACCTATTGTGAAAATAGCCGATCTACAAGCTCACAGGCGTTGTGAGCTTGTAGATCAGCTATTTTAACAATTTCTGCCTCTTATATTATTTGACAATTTGGCCAATGTTTGAACAGTTTTTATAGTATAGTTTGTTGATTACTTTTGATACAATAAGTAAACTGTAGGCTACGGAAATAATGACCCCCGTAGCCACACAGAACAAACATGGCCCAATGTTTCGGACACTGCCAGAACTCTCCATCGGAGCCTACGACTCCTAAATGGCTGTCTTTCACCTTGTTATACTGAACGACCCAATACAGCAAACCATTGATTAACATCTGAGATGAGATGGCCAGAATCGTACAGTGTATCTACGTAATTTTTAGACTCCAAATTCAGTGAGATACAGCACTCCCTTCGTGTCATGTTTTTGATAAATGCTAGGTTACCATGCAGATAAGCGTTGGTTACTTGTTCACATGTTCTTGTTGTATACAGTTGATTTTTTTTCTTGACCACAAAGGTAAAGAATGTTATTTAGACAGCATGTCGTTTAGACAGATGCTAGGTTTGATGTTTACCTGGTATGCTGGTTTGTTTGAAGCACCACATTGTTATCTTTGCACTCCACTTGACAACAGTGTTTACGCTGTTGTTTGTTGACTAGGGTTCGTGCTTACTCTTCTTACTCCGATCTCGCACTTGTAAGTCACTCTGGATAAGAGCATCTGCTAAACGTAATTGTTATAATTGTATAACGTGCGCGTGTGCGTGTAATTGCATGTGTGTGTGTGTGTGTGTGTGTGTGTGTGTGTGTGTGTGTGTGTGTGTGTGTGTGTGTGTGTGTGTGTGTGTGTGTGTGTGTGTGTGTGTGTGTGTGTAAGTGTGTGTGTGTGTGTGTGTGTGTGTGTGTGTGTGTGTGTGTGTGTGTGTGTGTGTGTGTGTGTGTGTGTGTGTGTGTGTGTGTGTTTAACCTACCTCACACTGTCCCTTCAGGCCTCTCTCCTGTAGCCGTGACCAAATGCTCTGTATTCTCCCAGCATGCTCTGGGTGACTGCTGTTGTCTCCACACGTGCACTGGTGCTTCAGCATATGGGAATCATACACTAGACCTTCACGCACGCACGCGCGCACACACACACACACACACACAC
>NC_139947.1:18758562-18766062 GCF_963454915.1 Gymnoscopelus microlampas
CAGAGCCTTTTCCAGTCTGTTTGGTGGTGGACATGGGCTTCCATATAGAATACTGCTGCATTATAATAATATGTATATGCAGCAGTAGTGGCTCAGAGCCTCTGCCTGATGACCAAAAGCCCAATATCTCCCAGGGGCCAAGAGGGAATCCCCCTTTAGGCTAGTGGATAAGATGATGGCTTTCCACATGGGTAACCCAGGTTCGATTCCCAGGCGTTACATACAGTAAATGTACATATATTCACCCTGGCGTTAGCGGGAAGTCCCAGGGTGATGGTTGGCAGCGTGGACGGACTCTGGATGGTGAAGTTAGTAAGAGAACCATCCTGCAGCAAAAGCCTCTGAGCCTGAAATCACCAAACAGAGAGAATTTAAATGTGTAATAGACAACATTCAGCCATTATATGACATTCTTTCCCTGACTCATGTCTAAGCACCATGTCGTTTGCAACATTGTAACATGATGGCTGCATCCAAGTGTTTCTTTAGGGGGAAGTAACCAATTCAGAAGCAAATGGTAATCAAAAATAATGTAACAATGTGTGACTAAATAATAACATTGGATCCATTGGAGTACAGGATCTTATTTCCAATTTCCGGAAAAGTAGCGACGTTGGACAAACCGGGTAAGCATCCGTGTAATTTGTTTGTGTTGGCTATTCAAAAATAGCACATATACAAGCTCACAGCGCGTCACTTAGTGCCGCGCTGTGAGCATGTACATCTGCTATTTTTGAAAATTTTTGAAAAATCTTTAAAGGGGAATTTTGGACCACAGTTTTCTTACCTTTTCTATGACGTTATGATATCTTAGGATGAATGGTTGAGTAGAAAAAATCATAACTCCATCCCGGGTCCGCCACAGCTTAAAACGTGCGCCAATAGACCTTGCGTTAGATCGCGTATTTTAATAGTTTTTTTTTTGTTATTTTTTGGTGAGATCTGACATTCATATTGACGGAACACATGTCTCGCAAGACAAGATTTCAATCTCAAGATTTCAATCTCGTCTAGCGAGATTTCCGTTTTTATTCTTTTTTTTCTTCTCGGTTTTATAATGTTCTGTCACTATGAACGTCAGATCTCAAAAAAATAAAAACTACTGATTTAGAAGGCATTTGTAGATTCGGCCTCAGGTCTTAAAGGGTTAATATTGTTAATTCTCAATAACGCTTTCAGCTCCATTCTATATATGAACGTTTGCATAACAGCGTGTTTCTGGTTATTCAGCCGACAGACAGGTGTTGTGGTGATTAAATGAATAGCACATGAACCCTGAATGTCCCTGTGCTCCTGTGTCTTTGCATTTAAACATGTCATTACTGCCGCCAATGAATGTTCCCAATCATGTTGTCATCATCGCCGCCACGCTCGGCTCAAACCCCCTCACTTCACACACCCACCAAATCATTTCACCATCAGTCACATTTCAAGTTCATTCAAGTGTATTACAGTAGTTGGATGTTCTTTTAGCTCACTGAAATAGTGTGACAATGTGACCAGCCCAAACAAAACAGTTCAATAATAATAATACATTTTACTTTACATTTGAAGCAAATCTCAAAAAGTGATACAGGGTAAAACACTGGCATAAAACACTGGCAACATTATAGGAGAGTGAAGGAAATAGTGTGTGTGTGTGTGTGTGTGTGTGTGTGTGTGTGTGTGTGTGTGTGTGTGTGTGTGTGTGTGTGTGTGTGTGTGTGTGTGTGTGCGTGCTCGTGCGCGTGCGCGTGCGTGTGTGCACACTAACCTCATGCGAGAGGCCACCAGCAGATGGCAGTAGACCATTCTCGTTGGGCAGACTGTCATTAGGTGAACTACAGCCAGAGACTGGAGTACTGCTGCTACTGGGAGATGAGTCTGAAGAGAAACACACAGAGAGACACATTTAACCACTTGAACCTTAGAGTCCCTATTCTGGGGGCGAACATTTGTCGGAAATAGCAGATCAACAAGCTCACAAGATCGGCTATTTTTAGGCCTAGTATTGACCCCTGGGGGACTCCGGTCTCCGGACAAGTATATATAGGGTTTAAATCATTAACATATATTACATTGTGATGTGCTGATGAAAACAGCAACATCCAGTATAAAACTGGATCCGTAAAGTTTAATTTACGACGGTGAGACTTGGTGTGTCATGATACCATCGGCGTCGTACTACAGATATACACCATTATATGTGTGTGTGTGTGTGTGTGTGGTTACCTAGTGTGTCAGGTACTCTGTGCTTGACACATGGCGGGGCGCTTTCTTTGCGGGTGAGCGGGCTCTTGCGGGTGTTGAGGTGTTTCTTCAGCTTGTGTTTCACTTTCAGATTGGGCTCCGATGCTGCAAACACAATGGCAACAGTGACTCAGTAGTGACAATGCTACAAACACAATGACAACATGTGACTCAGTAGTTACAGGATTCCAACTCTGGTTTCCCACGAGGGAGACCAATAGCATCTACCGTTCATCCAACAGGGAATCCCCACAAGGCCGGGCTTATGATTCGCTTGTAGGTAAAACTTACAATCGCCAGTTATTAAGTGGATCGAAGGCCCAGTAGAGCTGTAGTTGTCCTGGGGTTTGTTGAGCCTGGCACCACTAGTTTAATGTGAGCGAACCACTGAACCATAATTAACTAATTAACTGATTAAATGGACCCTTTAGCCTGGTTTAAACCAATGCAAACCCACTGAGGTTGAGGTTTTGTACTGTGATATTATATACACGGCAGTGTGTAGTGTTGTGTTACTATTGGTCCACGACAAACCTGTCTGGCGACTGGATTAAGATCAATAATCTCTCAAAGAATCCTGGTAGTCACAAGACTTTGCGGAATCATATAGCGTGGGCAAAAAATTGAAACAACGATTTATCAAAGACTATGCTAAATGTTCAATCCTGTGTTAAAACGAACTCCGAAGAGTGTACGAATGAAACCACATTTGGTTCCATTCGTACACTCTTCCGAGTTAAATTAATACCAAGGATTATACTGTGTGTACATGTAAATATGACCAGGAAGTGAAACGTTCAGCCATTTGCATTTAATGTGAGACATGTGATTTCAGTGTGTAGACAGCAGTATGTCACCGGTGTGTGACTGACTAGCATGTTAATGTCACCGTGGTGGTGTGTGACTGACTAGCATGTTAATGTCACCGTGGTGGTGTGTGACTGACTAGCATGTTAATGTCACCGGTGTGTGACTGACTAGCATGTTAATGTCACCGGTGTGTGACAGGCTAGCATGTTAACACATTAAGACCTGAGGCCAATTCTAAAAACGGCTTCAAAATCCTACCTACATTTTCTGAAAAACGGAGGAAAAAAAGTGCTATATATCGTCTCTGTCGGGTGGAAACCTGTCCAAAACTGTTACTTTACAGGATTCAAATTCCAAAATAGCAAACATAGCAGATCTACAAGCTCAAAGCGGGTTGCAATTGCAGATCTGCAATTTTTTATACTTTTGTGTGAAGCTGTAGAAAAACACAAAAAGTTAAAATATGGAGATAAGAGGTTTCTGCCTGACAAAGACGATTTATAGCAACAACTAAAATGACACTAGATGTGTTCCCAGCTTGACATGTATAACAATGTATACTGTAGGTGTGACAGGTCTAAATGGGTTCATGTCACTGGTGTGTCCCAGACTCGTACCGGCCCGCCGTAAGGGGGTCTCATCACAGCCGTCGTTGGACGAGGGAGGGGGGGACGACATCCCAGGCTGAGAGGAAACACTGGGGTCTGGAGCCAGCTCTCTACAGGAACACACACACACACACACACACACACACACACACACACACACACACACACACACACACACACACACACACACACACACACACACACACACACACACACACACACACACACACACACACACGCACGCACGTACACACAGACACAAAGAGTTTCTATTGTCAGAACAGATAGATAGATACTGTAGATAGATAGATAGATAGACAGATGGATAGATAGATAGATAGATAGATAGATAGATAGATAGATAGATAGATAGATAGATAGATAGATAGATAGATAGATAGATAGATAGATAGATAGATAGATAGATAGATAGATAGATAGACAGATAGATAGATAGATAGATAGACAGATAGATAGATAGATAGATGAATAATGTATTAGTCAGAAATACAAACAGCACGAGGTACAGTCAGACATTTAGGCTAAAAGGATAAGTCCTGGGGACTTGTTTCCATTGTGGTCCTATACTAAATAAACCACTGGTTTCAGATCAACTTTATCATCCCACATGGGGAAATTAATTTGGTCTCTTGCTACAGACATAAAAACACCGAAAAACCCACAGTAAAAACAACACAATTGTGTATTTTCCCTTGCTGACCATAAGGTTCAAGGAACTTTAGAAACCCTTTACCTAGGAACTACACAGTCCTTGAAATTCTTGATTCCTGTATTGAATTAGTGCTTGTGTTTGGACTGCACCTTAGCCATTAAGATTAGGGGAACAAATATGAGGTGACTCATACATGACACACTAAATGAGAATACTGCAAAAAATACAGCAAACTGTTGTGAAGCTGTTAAACTGTGAAGGATCTAGGACAGTGGTTCTCAACCAGTGGTCCGGGGACCACCAGTGGTCCTTGGGGGGGTTCCAGGTGGTCCCCAGCTAAATGATGGGAGAGTTGGAAACCAAATGGACCCTTATAGTTATCTAACTCTTGAGAGAGAAAATGAAGGCTCTCAAGAGTTAAACTATTGTTAAACATCTGCATTACTTAATTAAAGAATTGTTATTTTGGTCAACGTTGGCCTGTTTATCTCTCCTATTGGTACCACATCAATATAGCATGGAAGTGTGGACAAAATCTTATCCTATGATAACAAAATATTCAAAGTTTTGGTTTTGAGAGGCTAAATCTCAACAAATGGTGGTCTGTGGCTCAAATGCAGAATAAATAATGGACCTTGACATGAAAAAGGTTGAAAACCCCTGATCTAGGAGGGTGACCTGATAGCCAAGTGGTTAGGGTGCATACCACATGGGCACAAATTGCCCTGCTCAGCGGGTCCCTACAACTCGCGACCGGCCAGACCGTTTGCTATGGTTACCCTCCTCTCTCTCCGCATAATATATATTTCACTCTCACTATCAAATAAAGGCTTAAAGATGTATGAAACCCGAGGCTGATTTTGTAGTTTGTTTTCCAGTTTTCTCAGCTTCAAAAATATGTGGTAGGCTAGAAAGCAATGCAGCTGCAGCTAATAACATTAATAATGGGTGAGTTAGGTGGGCCAAGAGCCATGGGTGTGCCACTGGTCAATGCTTGCACATTGACACACCTAAATCTAACCAATTATTAATCTTATTAGCTGCAGCTGCGCTGTTTACATCATAGTGTACTCTAGGATCAGTCAGATGGTGGGGAAAACCAAGACTCCTAAATTGATTTCCTGTATCTGTGAACCTGTACCAGAAGTAGGACGTGAGTCTCTTAATTCCATTGGAGAAGTGACCATGACCACAGATTATGACTCCGGTTCCTAGTCACTTATGCCCTTCCATAATCTGTATTGTATGTATCATTAATATCTGTGCGTGCGTGTGTTACCTGTAAGCTACAGGAGCTGAGAGGGGATTGGAGTTGGTTCTCTCCAGCGCCGCCTGTTTCTGCTTCTTAAGAATCACTTCCTGGAGTTTCTGTTTGACCAGGGAACTGGCCACCGCGCCTGTCAATCAACAGCCAATCACAAACAAGATGGAAGAAGTAGAACTATTAGAAACATCTTACTAATCTGCTATCCTCATCTATAATGTGTGAGCACATATCTTGTACACTCATTCATTTTCCAGCCAATCAGAGGGCAGTGACCTGTATGACCTACTGTACCTATGATGTCCTTTTCTTACCTTTTAATAAAAGAATGTGGTTGGTCTGTAGAATGGTGTGATACAGTCAACAGCTGATTATTTGTACCTGACAGTGATGAGTTTTTCAATACACCACACATTATGTCATGCTGCTATCGTATAATTGTTATGATTTATGGTTATCCTGGTACCGCTGCGTTGCGGTCTGTTTTATTGCTGTGCGTTGCGCTGTGTTGCGTTGCATTGTTTTGTGTTGCGTTGCATTGTGTTGTGCTGCGTTGTGTAGGGCTTTAGTCCCCTGTAGTTGTTGTTGGGGTATTTGTCATTGTACATTTGCATTTATACATCCTAACTATGAGGAGCAGTGGGCACCGTTAGTACAGCGCCCGAGGAGCAGTTACTGTAGAAGTCTTGCTCAGGGACATTTCGACATGTACAGTACAGTAAGATAGGGTGTTTCGGGTCGACTCGGGTGGGGGTGGTGGGCTGTATGTTATGTCATGTTATGTTATGTTATGCTACAAAATGTGTGTGTCTGATGTTGAGCCCCTCTGTGTGAGTGTGTGTGAGTGTGTGTGTGTGTGTGTGTGTGTGTGTGTGTGTGTGTGTGTGTGTGTGTGTGTGTGTGTGTGTGTGTGTGTGCGCGCGCGCACGCGCGTGTGGAGGTGACAGGAGGTGTCATGACTGATAGGGTCAATATTGACCCAGTGACTGCTTGTGTGCACAGCCAGGCTATATTTAACCCCACTGTTAAAATAACACGGGTCAATAACCAGAGTGTCCTCACCATATTTATAGTTCCATACGTTTTCATTATATTTCATTATAAGCATCCTAATGACACTGCTCAACAATATGCCATTGTGTATTATTCATGTTTATGTAGCCTACTGGCTTCACACCGCTCGGTGCAGGCACTCGCTTCGCTAACGCCTGACTCATAGCGCCTGACTCACAGCTCATAGCACGGCACCGAGTGCCGCGCTATGAGCTTGTAGATCTGCTATTTTTTTTTAAATCGTGAACATTTTTGCAAATCTTTGAATATATTCTATAAACAGTTTTTTGAAAAAACTTTGATGTTGCTATATCAGTGGTGCTCCAGCATTTCCATGTCAACGACCCCCAAAATGATGGCCGCAGACCCCCATCTCAAAATATGTTGTTCCAGGGACTCCAGGGAAAATGTTTGCTTTAAAATATATACAGTATATACAAAGATTTGCACAAATTTTCAAGATTTAAAAAGCCAAAGGAATCTAAAAATGACACAGATGCGTTCCCGGTCTTAAAGGGTTAAGGGATCCAGGCCAAGCATCTGTACAGTATATGGCAAGCTGGGAGTGTGAATGTGTTAAAATAAATAAAGAGATGATTTGACTGAATTGTTTAACGTCACACAGTTGAAGGATTTGTCATATTGTTGCTTAAAACTTAACTATCATAGAATTTGATATCTTCCTCAGCCCTGTGATGCTACGCAACATTAGATTGTAAATCAGTTGATGAAGGCAGGCGTGCGACATGAGCGTGTGATACGAGTACAAAATGGATCCTAAAAGAATGCTGCCTCAGGTCACACTGCCTCACACTCGGGGAAAGTGACATAAGTGTGATGTCAGAACAAAATGGCCGCCGAGT
>NC_139947.1:18771062-18778562 GCF_963454915.1 Gymnoscopelus microlampas
TTGAACCAACGCGAAGCAACTATGTTTGTCAACTCAATCCTAGATTTACAATTCTCAGGCGACTGGGTTGCTCTCCTCAGAAGAGAGACCTCTCCTAAAGCTTAGCTGTGTGTGTGTGTGTGTGTGTGTGTGTGTGTGTGTGTGTGTGTGTGTGTGTGTGTGTGTGTGTGTGTGTGTGTGTGTGTGTGTGTGTGTGTGTGTGTGTGTGTGTGTGTGTGTGTGTGTGTGTGTTGTGTGTGTGTGTGTGTGTGTGTGTGTGTGTGTGTTTGAGTGTGTGCATCTTGAGAGCTTTCTTTCAGTTGAACTGCAACCTGACACGTCTGTCCTTCCTTTGTGTTCCTGCTAATAAAATGTGCGTACGTGTGTGTGTTTGTACACCTATAATGTCCATGTAGAGAGAGGACATTCATTCCCAGCAATAAACAACTCAAAAGAGTGCCCCAGGCACTCATAAGTAAGCGACAGACAGACTGACAGACAATCCTAATCATCATCATCATCACAATCATAATAAAAAAGTGATTTTATAATAATAAAAAAGGAGTACTGACGCACACAGGATGCATGCGTGCGTGTGTGGGTGCGCGGCGTATGTGTATTTTGTGTGCACACGTGTGACAAACAAACAACACTTTGCAGGGAATTAGTGATTCCGCAGAGCTGCAAGTCATCTTATCTCAGTGCCAAAGCAAACTGCTGCCCTGTCGTCTAAACCAAACACTAACACATTACACACTGTTAGTTCAACTCTGGGAGTGTACAAATGTAACCAAATGGACCCGTAAGGGTCCATTTGGTTGCATTTGTACACTCCCAGAGTTACAAATGGATATAATAACACTGAGGATTTTACTGTGTTTCGAGAGTGTGTCTGGCTTTATGAACTAAAAACATCAAGTGCATAAAGTCTTGCTTATTGCTTTTGGGAGCCTCTAGAAAAACATTACAGCTACGAAATGATTTCATCTTTATTCAACAATATTAACATTATGCTGTACCGGTTCCAATGGAATTTAAAAGGCACAGTAGTATATTTATCCTTTCTCTGCTGCTATATACTGTCGATTTTGTTCATTTAAAAGCAATATTTTCCGTGAAACATTCCATGCAGATTCTGCTCTAGCGATAAGCGGGGTCAGGTTTTTTTTTTTTAAACCCCACCCGACCAGACCCAGTATGAGAGATCCCGAACCTGGACCTGAGCCAAACCTGAGCCAAACCTTTGTCTGAAGCTTACCCGCATCACTAGTAAATACATTCACTGCAATATAGGCCTACTGCTGACATTTCTTGATTGTCTAAACAAGATTCTTATTGCTATGTCGTATACACACTACAAGTACATAAAGAGTAAAATTCTTAGGCTTTGGTTCTTCAAATCAACTTTATAACGGCAATAATAAACAATAACAAGAGAATTAACAAATAAAATCAAGAGTAGCAGCAATAATTAACACTCCTCCACACCTGCCTACCAGGACAATAAAATATTCACTCATCCCATTTCTTAATCTTCATAAATATTGTCTACCTGTCTTATCACTCTGACGGTGAACAATTAGGGCTGTCACCATTACAAATTAAAGTTGACGATTAATTATCACTCAAATAATAGCGATTAACGATTTAATTGTCTTTCTGTCGTTGAAAATGAATGGAACATTATGAATAAAAATGACATTTCTGTTTGGCTTTTACCTTTGTAAACAAAAGTTGCACAGGCAGATATGACAACACATATTTAATTACTTTATACTTAAAAATAAACATTAATAGTGGAAATAGCCGACCTATAAGCTCAAAACGCGTCGCATCGCGACGCGTTTTGAGCTTATAGATCTGCTATTTCCACTATTTTTGACATTTAAAAAAAATATATGACATTTTTTAACATGGAATTGATTATGACGGTTATGCAAAAATAATTGCGATTATATAAAATAATTGCGATTAGAAGATTATGTAATAATTGTGACAGGCCTAACAGTATGAACAATCAGTGCAACATACTGAGACAATGTCCCCTGTGACCTACTGTATGTGAGGAGGCACTCAAGTTCATCCAACAATTTGTTCTGTTCGTGTCTTCAAATCTCGTTCGACAAGTTTAAAGAAAGTTTATGAAATGGATCATTGTTGACTTGTCACCGTGACAATGAGCCATCAACAATGATCCATCCAACAATGTCACCACCGCAGCTTAAATTAAGTCATAAAGCAACTGAGGAATGTAAGAATGCTTCCTTAAGTGACACCTTAAGGGCAGACACAAAGAAAGCGTGCCTCGTCACCTTGCATTGGGGGAAGGCCCGATTTAAACTTTGTTGCACTGCGGTATCGGGTGCTGAGAATAGCCATTCTACAAGCTTGCATAGTGAGCTTGTAGAACTGCTATTTCTCTCACGCGACACCATCGTGCAATGAAGTATAAATGAAGCATACGGGTCTAGGAGTGGGTTTCAGCCCAAGATTGTTCCGATGTTTTCAGCACCTTGTGGTGGAAACATTTGCATAATGCATACACAGACTAACAGACAGACAGACAGTGATGGAAAAAGTAAGTAAAAGTATCAATACTGCAATATAGAAATACTCCGTTACAAGTAAAAGTCCGGAATTAAAAATGTACTTGAGTAAAAGTACAAAAGTATTGGTATCAAAATGTACTTAAAGTACCAAAAGCAAAACTAGATTTTTTTTTTAAAATAGCAGATCTACAAGCTCAAAATGCATTGCGATGCGAAAAGTAAAAATACCTAAATTATTTTCAGTAAAGTAAAAATACCTCCAAATTGTACTTCAGTACAGTGCTTGAGTACATTTACTTAGTTACTTTACACCACTGCCCATTACAATAGTGTTGAATCACTTCAGGGCTCAACTAAAAGTAAAAAACATCAATATTACCGTCTGTGATCATGTGCTCATGCATGTGTGTGCGTGCATGTGCCTATCAGCCCAGCTCATTTGTTTGTGTTGGAGGGTGAGGTCTGACAATGAATTATTTTTAACTGCACTCAAATGGAAGGTGTGTTTCCCGTCCTCAACATTATGGAAATCATCAACGACAGCGTGTGGGTGTGTGTGTGTGTGTGTGTGTGTGTGTGTGTGTGTGTGTGTGTGTGTGTGTGTGTGTGTGTGTGTGTGTGTGTGTGTGTGTGTGTGTGTGCGCGTGTGCGCGCTTGCGTGCGTGCGTGTGTGCGCATGTGCACACATAGGTGCAGTTAAAATGTGGCCATGATAACATCCATTGCAAATTAATACAGAGATTTGTATAATGCATGTAAAAATATAAACCGTTAATAACTACATTCATACAAACTACATTCATACAGAAAACTGTGAGCTAATTAAACAATACAAGAGTCATATATCACAATTATGAATCCAATGTATTGATATTTTTCATTGTCATTCTTCAGGGCAATCATGCGTAACATGGAATGATAACTGAGACATAATGGTATGCACAATTTAATTTACAGACTTTGACACAATGACTTGGTAATTTTTAAAGGAACCATACCGGTGCTATTTCATGTTTATTCCATTAAGTAATCCAACACAGTGAGCTGTTACTTTGCCTTTATCTTTTGTAAGAGTTAACTTACTATTGCGTTTAACCACTTGGGGCAAAGATATTTAGTGTAGAGCAAACGCAGGAGGTGGCCTGATATAGAGCCTTGGGGGACTCCGATCAACTAAGTATAGGGTTTCAGTTGTTAATAGAGTTGAAAGTGCAGATTGATGTAAAAGATCTGGCCAAAAATAATCCCTGTGAAAAAAAGACTGATTTATGATCGTAAACTCAAACAACCATGACTTCCATGACATGGATATCAGCCTGAAAAGCAGATCCATCTGCTTTTTTCTCTCTCTTTTTTATTGTGCTTAAGCAGATACAGGCTTTATGAATTACATTCAGAGATCCTATCATTGATCTGAAGCCAGTTTATCCCCTGAAAGTTTTAAGAATAAAAACATGGGAACAGTGTGACTTTAATGTGGATCTCAGACTTCATGTGATCAGTCCTGTGACATCAGTCGTCTATGACAGTGGATCTCAACGTTTTCAGGCCTCGACCCCCCATAATAATCATATTTGATCAGGGGACCCCCCAAAATAATCATATTTGAACTGGGGCACCCTGACAAGCACTTGGAATTGTAGGAGTTGAGACATTACATTTTGTTTGTTATTTTCACAATGTTTGCCTCTTTCTTTCTTTCTTTCTTTTTAATATTTGACAATTTGGCCAATTTCGTAAAAAGAAAAAAGATCTTAAAAGTCATTAAATTGTAACTTTGTTTTCACTCATACTGTATGTTGGTTTGTTTACTGTTGAGTGAGAAAACAATGTTGCAAATTAAGCTAATCATCTGGGGGACCCCCCAAAATACAGGTTGAGAACCACCGGCTATAGCAGAAAAATAGCCAAAGAAATCTAAAAATGACACAGAGATGCATTCCCGGTCTTAAAGAGTTAAGGCCAACATCGGCGATACCGACATGATGACCGATTAATTGTCCATCCCTAGTGCTGATCGGTCCAGTGGTTTGCAAACTCAGCTCCGGACACACAAACAGACCCTCTTCTAGACGGCTTTCCCTCTATACAGCCATGCCGTGAAAAATAGGGAACTCAGGGGAAATTATTCCACACCCCCCCCAAAAAAGGAGATGGTAATCTTTGGAAAGTGATCCACAATACCGTAAATAATCTGTGATTCGTAGTCAACGGTCTACGCGTGCAATTACATTGGTACTGCATGTTACTGTTGACTATGCAACAAACCACCTCAAGCAAGTCCCACCATACTGTATGTAGGACTGGGTGGGCTTTGGTCATTTGAGCGACTTCATACTCTAGTAAATACATATTGCAGGTGGTCGGGTTGAAATACACATACTGAATGATAGCGCTCGTATCTCTCTGTGTGCGTGTCTGTGTGTGTGTGTGTGTGTGTGTGTGTGTGTGTGTGTGTGTGTGTGTGTGTGTGTGTGTGTGTGTGTGTGTGTGTGTGCGTGCGTGTGTTTCAGTAACAGTGGTGGTTGATGTATAATGCAGTGTTTGGCTGGTATAAAGTTTCCTCTGTCTGCACTGAGTTTCCATAAACATCCAAGACCCACATGCACACACGCACGCACGCACGCACGCATGTACACACACACACACACACACACACACACACACACACACACACACACACACACGCATATATAGACAACAGTAGATTTCGCTACAAAATAGCACAACAGCACATAAATAAATACACACATACCACACATGCTAAAGTATGTAAACAACTACTAAAGATGTGTGTTGTGTTTCCTCTTGTGAAAACTTGTGTCTATAGGAAGACACACTGTAGCATCTATAATTAGACAACGCTAGACTTTTACAGCCACATCCTCTCTCTCTCTCTCTCTCTCTCTCTCTCTCTCTCTCTCTCTCTCTCTCTCTCTCTCTCTCTCTCTCTCTCTCTCTCTCTCTCTCTCTCTCTCTCTCTCTCTCTCTCTCTCTCTCTCTCTCTCTCTCTCTCTCTCGCGTCTCCTACACAGAGTAAAGTCAGTTTGGTTACAAATGTAATTAAACGAACCCCTAAGGGTCCATGTGGTTACATTTGTACATTCTCGGATTTGACTGTGAAGCAGTATCAAGTACTCCTAAATACTGTTAACTCAAGAGATGAAGATGAATAGAGAGTAGACATGTGAAATAAGTGATTGGAGACAGAAGCTACATCCACGCATACATCCGTTATTCAACATTACTGTAACATTGCAGTTAGAGCTGACTCATTGCATCAGCCCCCAACTCAAGGTTGTCACCTTAACCATAACCTCCCCATCCATACCTATGCCTAAGCTTAACCTTCTCTAAAATAATGCCTGAACTCCAGTTGTGGAAGAAGTAGTAAGATTTATTTTATTTTTAGCGGTGCCAACCGCTCTGCACTTGACTTTGTCCGTTTGAGCGTCCGTATGAGCATGGGATGAGCACAGCAAAGAAGCAACACATACAAACACACGCACACACGAACACACACACACACACACACACACACACACACACACACACACACACACACACACACACACACTTGACGTCCGTATGTCCGTTTGTATGTTATGTCCGTTTGAGCACGGCATTGAAACAGCAATAACTGCAGTTTGCAGCATGCTACCAAGTCCAAATTTGGTATGTGGACTTAGACCACCAATAGGGACGACCTGTAATTACTTAAGCCCCGCCCCCTCTGTCTGCCCATTGGCTGGGCTTTAAACAGCCATTATTGCAGTTTGCAGCATGCTACCAAGTACAAATTTGGTAAGTGGACTCAGACCACCAATAGGGACGCACTGAAATGAGTTAAGCCCCGCCCCAAAGGCACCGCTTCCTTCACACAGGGTGTGATTTTTTAATTTAAAGGACCACTTAACCCACTTTCAACCTATCTTCGTATAATTGGTCCTCACTGATGATCATTATAAGATAGCACCATTTCTGTCTATTCACTGTTGTTTACAGTGTCAGCCAGGTCAGCAATGCAACAGCAAAAGACACTTTAAATACAGGAACCCTGCAAGACATCCCTTAAACACCAGGGATTGTATCCGTGGCAACTGGGGGGCCCTCCACATTGACAGGAAGCCGTGTCTATAAAAGCACCACAATGACTGAAAGAGTCACTTCCTGTTTCAGAGCTGAGTTTAGACTCATTTCCTCCCCTCGCCTGTGTGCCCTCTCCTCTCTCCTCTCCTCTCCCTTCTCCTTTCTTGTCCTCTCCTTCCCTCTCCTCTCATCCCTTCTTCCCCTCTCCTCTCCTCTCCTCTCCTCTCTTTATTGAAAACAAACATCAGCATTAAAGTCCAAAGTCCAAGTTTTCCCACAGGAACAAATCTACAGGAGAAAAAAGAAACAGCCAGCGTTCTAAAAACAGAGTTACAAAAACAGGCCAATGTCAAAGACTGCTCCCAGCCTCTCCCACTGTGTGTGTGT
The DNA here is from genome assembly GCF_963454915.1 of Gymnoscopelus microlampas. Lineage (NCBI taxonomy): Eukaryota > Metazoa > Chordata > Actinopteri > Myctophiformes > Myctophidae > Gymnoscopelus > Gymnoscopelus microlampas. The sequence goes on from NC_139947.1 coordinate 18,778,067, forward strand.
GTGTGTGTGTGTGTGTGTGTGTGTGTGTGTGTGTGTGTGTGTGTGTGTGTGTGTGTGTGTGTGTGAAAGACGCTAAGGCAGGAAGCAAAATACACAGCAAAGGCAGCGTTATCATAAAAACGCTAAGTGTTACTGTTTAGAAATAGCCAGGCGAATCTAACCAGGCCGATAAACATACCCCACACACACACGCGCGCGCACGCACGCACGCACGCACGCACGCACGCACACACACACACACACACACACACACACACACACACACACACACACACACACACACACACACACACACACACACACACACACACACACACACACACACACACACACACACACACACACACACACACACACTACTGTTGCCATTCCCTGTGAGTGAATAGCTAAAAGACTATGTCCATTAACTAGACACTTTAATGACTAACAGTGAGCCTGAGGACAGCACACTAATCAACTTTACACACACACACACACACACACACACACACACACA
>NC_139947.1:18783562-18831062 GCF_963454915.1 Gymnoscopelus microlampas
TTCCCCCCCATATATTTTCATAATAAAAAAGTGCCAGATATCGTATCGATATCGTGAGCCCAATATCATGTATCGTATTCGTATCGTGAAATTAGTGTATCGGCACACCCCTAATTATTGAGTTACATGTTGATTAATTGAGTACGTAGGACCACAATGGAAACAAGTCCACAGGAGTTTTTTGTGTTATCCTTTTAGTCTTATTGTACCACATGCTGTAAAAAAAAAAACACCTCCATCCACCGCAGATGTGCTAGTTATATTCTATTAACGTACCATACAGATCTGTTAAAATAACCGTATATTCATTCAAATAAGTCCCGGATTCTATTTTGGCCAATATCATAATTCAGATGGTAACATATGCACAGTCAGTTTCTCAGTGTTCATTTAGCCATTTTTTTTACATCAGAATAACAGTCAGGGTTGTACTGTGTGGTAATTCTTGTCGGCTGCATTGTTGTGTGTTGGCTGCAGGTTTGAGTTGCAGCAGAGTTCAGGGTGAGAGAGGATTAGATGACTTCATCATTTGTCAGAATGGTGTGCTTCACTACACTGTGTGTGTGAACACCCTCCAGCTGCACCCCAACACATACACACACACACACACACTCACACTCACACACACACACACACACACACACACACACACACACACACACACACACACACACACACACACACTGGTTTCCCAACATCAAACACATTCTCTGCATAGCCCTAAGCAGATAAAAACCACTCAACAGAGCAGCGCACTCAAAGGAACACTCCCTATCCCTGCTCTGACACACACACACACACACGCAGACACACACCCCAACGTTCCCATATCATCAGACACAACACACCTGCCGCCCTGTCTCTCACCACACTAATGTTTGACTGCTAAGAAAAACAAACATTAGTGACACATTTCTGACAGTGTGTGTGTGTGTGTATGTGTGTGTGTGTGTGCGTGTTTGAGTCAAGTGTGCATGCGTGCCCTCATGTGCGCGCATGTGTGTGTGTGTGTGTGTGTGTGTGTGTGTGTGTGTGTGTGTGTGTGGGTGCGTGTGTGGTAAAATAGATCATTCTTTAAGTCAGTTTGATCCTGCCCTGACATGGGTGGGGTTCACATAAAATACAAATGCCAGGAAGTTTACACAATGTGTGTGTGTGTGTGTGTGTGTGTGTGTGTGTGTGTGTGTGTGTGTGTGTGTGTGTGTGTGTGTGTGTGTGTGTGTGTGTGTGTGTGTATCTTTAGCGTGTAATGATGATGAGCATCAATGCAACTGTTTCCTCAGTCTTACAGTCAGAATGCGAACTGTCAAAAAATAATTACAACTTTAGCCACAGCGTACGTATTCTGGGGGACCATTCGCTGAAAATGGCACAATGTGTTTTCAAGGACGATATTCGGTGTAGATGGAAGAAAAATCACACTAAGTACAAGTCAGGTACGTTCTACTAAGAATAGGTGTCACGTTTGGGCCTTTGACAACAAGTTGGAATTATTAAATACCATAACGTGTTTGGATAAAGAATGAAGTGCAATAACATGCCGTAAATCTATCTATGTATGAACTAATGAATGAATGTTACTTTAACCAACAAATGATTAGCTCATGAAACAACACAGTCTTATAAGTTGGTGACAGACTGATAGCTACCTAAAAGAACAACAATGACATCAAAGGCTTTCTTGTTGACAAAAACGATAGCAGACATGTGCTTATCAAAAATCAGCCTGCAATCTCATTCTGTGTCTAAAAAAAGACAAATATGCTTCAAGGTAGGCGCCATGATTTTGACCAAACTTTGACGAAACCCAAATGGCACATTTCACACCCAATCTGAACTCAGGTTGAAAACCATTTGTCTTTTTTTGTTTGTTTAGAATAAACATCTAGAATGACACTTTTGCATCTTTTACACTGTTATTGAACACGTCCAGTTTGAGTCAAACAACATTTAACCTAATCTAAAATTCAATTTTGCAGACAAACGTTCTGATAGAAGATGCAAACTCAGCAGGTTGCTGCAGCACTCATGTGTACAAACATTTGGCTCAACGGCCATTTTAGAGTAATAAACAATGCAGTGATTTTCAATTACTGTACCTCTACCTAGCGCTGCTGGACAATTGACCAAATGGACAATGAACAGTCAATGCAGCCTTTAAAACAAGCAGCTTCTGTCTAACCTCATGTAAATACTGTACCAGCTGGATTATGCTACGTGTAAGTAGATATCTTACATGTTTTGCTGTTTTTGCTGTTTATTTTTTCTCTCTTTATTTTAATTTATTTCTGAAAATAACGAAAATTATGGAGCTGTGATGTGACAATAAAATAGATTTATTTCTGATTCTGAAAAGAACCTTATGTCACATCACAACATTACAAAATCCAAACGTACAGACGTTCTAGTCTCTTCTATCAACATAATGTCAATGGTATTGCTCAGCCCTGCCTAACACCAGCGACTTTAAAGTCTCACTGAGTGTTTTTTCCACACTGTGTCAATATGAACGACAGTGTTTTAAAATGTAGGCTGAGATGTACTAAAAACACTGCACAACAGGGACAAACTGTGCTAATGAGTCAAAATGAGCCTGGTGTGGTCCTTTTAGGTCAGGGCGAGGATGTTCCTGCCAGTAAGTGTGGTGTTTATACACTGCTATAGCGGAACACAAGTCGACGGGGGAACACGTCTCCACACAACAGCGGGCCCTATCTGAAGGAAGCCTCTGACAAGAGAAGGCCTGCTATTAGCGTAGCGCTACATAGACGTTAGCACACAAATATGTAGATAATGACACCTTACTGACAGCTCTACATCTGCTTACATCCCCTATTCCTCTTTACATGCTCTCTCTCTCTCTCTCTCTCTCTCCATCAATTTCTCACTGTTTGAATACCTCTCTCTCTCTCTCTCTCTCTCTCTCTCTCTCTCTCTCTCTCGCTTTATATATATCTCTCTCTCTCTCGCTTTATATATATCTCTCTCTGTCCCTATTTTTCTCTCTCTCTATCTCTGGCAGTCTCTCAGACTCTGTTTCTGTCTATGATTACCTTTCTTTTTTTTCTTTTTTCTCTCCTCTGCCTTTCTCTCTCTTTGTCTCTCTCATTGTCTATCTCTAATTCCCTCCCCCTCCCACCTCTCTCTCTGTCTCTCTGTCTCTGTCTCTGTCTCTGTCTCTGTCTCTGTCTCTCTCTCTCTCTCTCTCTCTCTCTCTCTCTCTCTCTCTCTCTCTCTCTCTCTCTCTCTCTCTCTCTCTCTCTCTCTCTCTCTCTCTCTCTCTCTCTCTCTCTCTCTCTCTCTCTCTCTCTCTCTCATTCAAAGGCTGTTTTAGTAGGATGGCACATTGCCCAAAGCAGGTTATGAAATTAATCCAACAATAAATCTGTCTTTCTCTTTCCTCCACAATCTTCTGTACATCTGTGTGTCTAACGTCTAATTTATGCCTCAGTGAAAGACACGGTGCTCAGCCAAAATAACATGTGCCACCTTCACCTTTCCAAATGAAAATATGTTTTTGTAGAATGACACTGATATTGATTTAAATTGATTTAAATTGAAATTAACTGTCTGGCAAAAAACTCGTATCCCCATATTTAAACGTTTTGTTTGTGGTAAATGAATACCCTACTTGTAGATCTTGTACATTTTTGCTATCTGAATTATCTGAATTAATTTTACGTGGAAAGTGAAAGTGGTTAAGTGTGTGCGTGCTTGGGCTTTATAAATATTGAACCAATGAAAAGTATTGACAAGAACTTGTGACTAAATACTGTAATAACTACATTGGATCAATTGGAATACAGGACAGGTTATTTTCTATTTCCTGAAAAGTAAAGTTTTGTAGGTTTCCACCTGACAGCGACATAATGTTGATTGATTTTTTCTTTTCTTTTCTTTTCTGTTTTTTTTGCCTTTTAAGCTGCAGTGAGGATTCAGAACAGAGCCCTGTAGCTTCATGAATATGCACAACCTCACTCCCCTGTCTGCACACACTACAAAAGACAAGCACATTAAAATTCCTGCACACACTCACACAGTGCCATGGACACACACACACACGCACACACACACACACACACACACACACACACACACACACACACCCACACACACGCACACACGCACACGCACACGCACACACACACGCACACGCACACACACACACTCAGCTCCAGACAGATGGGAGATGCTTTTAGTTAGCCATGCAGCTCTGTCAGTTTTTGTGAGGATGTGTATTATAAACACCATCCACAATGAACAGTACAGTCTGCTGTCAACACAAATCCTGCCTGTTCACTGTAAGCATAAAAACGGACCACTGTGGCTTTAAAAAAAGTAATTGGGTAATTTCTTTACACTCTCAGAGTTAAATTCAGATTTGCATGTGTTCAGTGACACACTTTTTCTCAAGAAAGGGAGTTCTACCGCAACCTCAGCCAAGTTAAGGCAGGTCCGGTGCGTCACAGCAGAGCGGGACACAGCAGCAGCAAACGTGAAGAGAGTGAACAAACTGGAACAGCTCTGACTACTTTGAGCCTTTTTGTAAATAAATGTGCTAATATAACACAAATGACTGACATTTTGATTTCTCAGAATCATGACATTAACGTATTTTTTTGGGCCCAAACTGTTCCAGCTGCTAGCCTTAAGTTTCATGTCCTACCTGGGATTTGATCTACAAACATCTACCGCTCTTACAAGATGGAATCCCTATACTTGGGAGTACTACTTACTTGGTAGGTGTCCTAGAGCAGTGGTTCTCAACCTTTTCAGGCCAAGACCGCCCAAAATAACAATATTTGAACTGGTGACCCCCTAAAATAATCATATTTGAACTGGGGAGCCCCCACCCTGACAATGGAATGTAGAAGTTGAGGCATTCCATTTTAGGTTCCACAGATAAATATTGTGAAAATAGCAGATCTACAGACCTTGTAGATCGGCTATTTTCACAATGTTTGTCGTTTCTTTTATCATTTGACAATTTGGCCAATGTTTGACCAGTTTTTATAGTTTAGTTTGTTGATTACTTTTGATGCAGTAATGGTCTTTTTTTTCTCACAGGTTGAGAACCACTGTCCTAGAGTAGAGAGACCAACTCTAACCCCTGCAGATGTGCTAGTTATATTGTATTCACATACCTTTTATTTAATATAAATAAGTCCTGCATTGCAGCTTTACAATTCAAAGCTTCACCATAAAGAAACACAGTGAATGTGTGATTCCTTGACACGTATGCCGTGATGAAACAAGAGTCATACAGTAGGTGAAGATAACTGTAGCATTAACAGCATGAACCCTAGCATCCCCATTCTGGGGGGTTAACATTATCAGATCTCAGATCTACAGTTGCAACGTGACACGTGCCGAGCTTGTAGATCGGCTATTTTTGGCAACAAGATGTGGTGCACAGGGGGGAAAAGGAGCAGACCGAGTATAGAGCCCTGGAGGACTCCGGTCAATTACAGTAGGTATATATAGGGTTGAAGTGTTTAATGTCACATAACCGAGCTGATCGTCATATGGGCTCATTCATACTTTGCTGCGCCAAAAAAAGAACGTGTTGAATTTCAGTTAGAAATGTGTTATTGTCGTCCAGCCACACGGCCGCCACGTTCAAATCGGGTATGTGACACGGTCGTGCAGCGGAGTGTAAATCTTAGACCCGCCCTGTCATCCCCACAGTGGGTCAAGGGGCCAGGAAAAACATAGGGGTCTGGACCAGGGTCTCGTTAACCCCCCCCCCACGCACACACACACACACACACACACACACTGTGCTCTACACACGCTACAGACAGAGAGACAGACAGAGATACACAGAGAGACACAGAGAGAAACAGAGAGACACAGAGACACAGAGACACAGAGACACAGAGACACACAGAGAGACAAAGAGAGACACAGAGAGACACAGAGAGACACAGAGAGAGACCATAGGGAGTCATAAACAGTCCCTGCTGGCCAATTGGACAGCGGTCATATGGCAGGTTAATCCAACACTAATTGATTTGACACAGCCCTAAAATCTAAAAGGTCACTGTTACCTCGGGGCAATGCCCTGCATAGCACTGTGTGTGCACATGTGCATGGAAGCACACAGACACACACACGCACACGCACACACACACACACACACACACACACACACACACACACACACACACACACACACACACACACACCAGTGCTGTGAGGTCCCTAGGAGGGTATTGTATGACTTTAGCGTTACATATCAAGTGATTTCATGCACCTAGAGGCAGGACAATTGGGCCATTTGTTCCTGAGTTCAGAAATAGCCCTCTCCTTCACTGCCGTCTACCATTTCTAACATGACTACGGATGCTGTTAACCCCACAACAACCACCAGGGGTCAAATCCCAGCAGCTTGAGACGCTGTCTCCCTACTGTCTGTCTCTCCTATACTGTCTCCCTCTCAGTGTTCCTACTGTCTGTCTCTCCTACACTGTCTCCCTCTCAGCTTTCTTACTGTCTGCCTCTCATGGTCTCTCTCTCAGCTTTCCTATACTGTCAGTCTCTCCTATACACTGACAGTCTCCCTCTCAGCTTTCCTAATGACTGTCTCTCCTGCTCTGTCTGTCTCTCATCTTTCCTAATGACTGTCTCTCCTACTCTGTCTGTCTCTCAGCTCTCCTACAGGCTGCCTCTCCTACACTGTCTCCCCAACAAGCTTATATTTAGTGAGTGCTGTAGCCTTTAATTAGCAAACATTCTCAACTTCATGTCTCCACTGTACAACATCCCTTTAAACACGTGGAGAAAGGTTCTGTTGTGTATATTTAGCATTTCACTGTTTCAGCTCAGAATACAGATGTCCAGGCTACGGTCTTCAGACAATATATCTTCCCAAAGAATCATTTTAACAGAGAATGAATAGGTCAACTGATGACAGACAGTTAAATCAGGTGTGTTTCTTTTATTGTGAAAGTGCACAGGTGTTGCCCAGGGTTAGGGTTAATAAGGCGTGCTGGGTATCATCCTGCTGATCATCATTCTAATGCTTAGCATGGAACTATTAGTTAACAACAGTAGTAGTAATAGGTAATAGGCATGTGTGGAATAAATTGACATCTTGCCTGTTCATAGAAAAGAGAAGCGAAGCGAAGCAAAGCAAAGCAAAGCGAAGAGAAGGAGTTTGAGAGGAAGGAGAGAGACAAAGAGAGAGAGAGAGAGAGAGAGAGAGAGAGAGAGAGAGAGAGAGAGAGAGAGAGAGAGAGAGAGAGAGAGAGAGACACAGAGACAGAGACAGAGACAGAGACAGAGACAGAGAAAGAGAGATTAACTAGAAGAAAAAGAGAGATTCGTGAGGGATACAAAAGAAGGAGCCAGTGTCAGTTGGCCTGGATGGACAAACGCACATGTAACCAGACCCTGTAGCCTCGGACATGACCTCACCACACACACGCACGCACGCACGCACACACACACACACACACACACACACACACACACACACACACACACACACACACACACACACACACACACACACACACACACACACACACACACACACACACACACACACACACACACACACACACACACACACACACACACACACACAAACAAACACACACGTTGCTGTAAGTGGAGCCTGGTACACTGAGTGCATGCAGGCTGTCAGAGGGTCATGTATTGTAATCCTCCAGACTGAGAACATACACATTTAACCCTCTGTTCATAGACTACTTAATACATACTCTATATATTCAATCTATTGTACTGTACATGCTGGCTTCAAACTACGCACACTGGAGTTCAACTATAACCTAGAAGCTAATCAATGACATCTTTTAGTTTTTCAGAAAACTGAGCAAAAAAACGTTCATCGTTCAACTACTGTCATGGTACAATCAAAAGAAGATGACTACAAAATAATAAGCTACGGCAACATTGTTCTAATGATGTGTGTGTGTGTGTGTGTGTGTGTGTGTGTGTGTGTGTGTGTGTGTGTGTGTGTGTGTGTGTGTGTGAGTGTGCGTGTGCGATCGGCTATTTTCGCTGCGCAACATGCTTCCATAGAATAACTTTAATCCATGCAGTGTTCTGCTGTTAATGAAAGATTAATCCTACTGTATAACAGATACACAGATTCCGTAACGTTAAAAATCAGACAGTCCCTTAAAAGTACCACATAAGGGCATTACTGTAGCATTCCTAGAAGCGTTTGACTTTTACACCTTTTATCCATATAAATGAAATAAAATAACAAAACAGCAAAAAGAAATAACATTTAGTGAATTGTATTTTGAAGCTCTTACCTGCCACAGGCGGAAGAAAGTGTTTGCGTCTGTCTTTATCGCCGTTCTGGAAACATCTGTATGGGAGAAAACACAAGCATCAGTCAAAACATCGGTGGTCTAGGTAGGACAGTGGTCCTGAGGGGGGTTCCAGGGGGTCTGTTGTTAATATAGCATCAAGATAAAGTTTAACCACTTCAACCCTAATATATACAGTAACAGTACATCGGCCGTTTGAAAATAGCCGATCTACAAGCTCACACAACGCACGAATTGTTGAAAGAAATGTGAAAATGTTGTAATGTTGTAATTTTTTAAAGATTTTAAGAACACAAATATTGAATGGGGGTCCCTGGCACAAGATCATTTTCAGATGGGGGTCCCTGGCCAAATACATTAATTTGAAGGTCCTTGACATGAAAAAGTTTGAGAACCACTGGGGCCCCAATAAGAGTTGTCCTCTTGAAGTAAAGCCCATACCCATGTGGGACCCCAGGCAGGTTAAAACTAACGCAAATGCTGAGAGCCTATGATTTAAGAAAGAAAAAAAAACACTATTTGACCTAGATCCTGTTGGAATGAACACAAAATGTCTAAAAAAGCCAAGCTCTGTGAAACGGCTGGAAACATTCACACACACACACACACACACACACACACACACACACACACACACACACACACACACACACACACACACACACACACACACACACACACACACACACACAGAACAACCCTGGAAAATCACACACGCAACTCTATAAATAATTAAATCAACCTTTGGTATTAAACTTCCTTTCTTTCTCACAAAGTCAGTCAGTCAGTCAGTCTCTCGTGTGTGTGTGTGTGTGTGTGTGTGTGTGTGTGTGTGTGTGTGTGTGTGTGTGTGTGTGTGTGTGTGTGTGTGTGTGTGTGTGTGTGTGTGTGTGTGCGCGTGCGTGTGTGTGTGCGTGCGTGCGTGCGTGCGTGCGTGTGTGTGCGCGCGCAAGCGCAAGCCAGAAAACCTGTTGCCTCTTTACAGGCGAACATCTGCTCTTGGCTCAGGCTGCGCTCCTTGTTGGAAACGCAGCGCAGCTGCCCAACAACGCAGAGCAACTTTAAACTTGAACTTTAACTGTTGGACAAACTGCTTCACACTTTCAGCTGGACTCCGACACACTGTGCAATAATTGTAACCAAATGGACCCGTAAACTATAAAGGGTCCATTTGGTTAAACATGTGTACACTGTCGAGAGTTTGATGGAAGAAGTAGGCTACTCACATGATGTGTTACTTGAGTATTGATGATACTGCAATGTAATGAATACTCTGTTACAAGTGGAAGTCCGGAATTCATAATTTACTTGAGTAAAAGTGCAAAAGTGTTGGCATCAAAATATACTTAAAGTACCAAAAGTAAAAGTAGGCTACTCATTATGCAAAATGTCCCATTTCACAGGTTTTCAAATGTATAAAAATCTTACAATCTTACAAACAATAATCTACAAAACTAAAGTTTAAATAGGCTAGAAGTGGAGCAAAATTACAATATTTGCCTCTGAGATGTAGCGGAGTAGAAGTAAAAGTATAGAAAATTGGAAATACTCCAGTATAATAAGTACCTCAAAATTGTACTTATAAGTACAGTACTTAGTTACTTAGTTACTTTACACCACTGCCGGTAGAGGGTCCATTTGGTTACATGTACTGTAGGAGTTACAAATGGATACATTAACTGATGATAATGTTACTGTGCAGGCTACAGATTGCTCTATTACTGTCAATAATTATTTAACAATAATAATGTGTCAGCTGGTTCAACTGTCACATTGTCATCACTTCAATGTCCCACAGCTTTCATAGTCATTTACCTTGTAAAACACGGCCAGTCCACAGTTATTATGACGAACGATCAATCCACACAGAGACACAATAAAAAATAAACCGTTCCAATAAACTTCTCCTTTTTTAAAGAAAAAAACATCCGAGAACAAGTGATGATGATGATGATGATGATGATGAGGAGACGTGATGACGGTTAGAATAGAAGAACAAGACGCGTTACTGCTGAGAAGAAACAACTGCTATGAGAAAAGAAAAGAGAGACTTATCTCTCTGTCAACTTGTTCTCAAAGTCCAGCCCCCAGTCTCTCTCTCTCTCTCTCTCTCTCTCTCTCTCTCTCTCTCTCTCGCTCTCTCTCTCCCGCTCTCTGTGTGTGTGTGTGTGTGTGTGTGTGTGTGTGTGTGTGTGTGTGTGTGTGTGTGTGTCGCGCGCGCGCGCGTGTGTGTGTGTGTGTGTGTGTGTGTGTGTGTGTGTGTGTGTGTGTGTGTGTGTGTGTGTGTGTGTCTGTGCTCTCTGCAGACAGAAATAGCAGCACCAGAAATAACCCTGTGACTTCACACCGACCTGCTGCAAGCACTATTGTTTCCTGCATTGGCAGCCTCTCATTGGCTGTCTCTCATTGGCAGCCTCTCATTGGCTGCCGTTCATTGGCTGCCGCGGCGCAGCCAATTAGATTAAGGAGCCAACTCTCAACTCAATTTAAACATTTAACATTATTATTATTATCATTATTATAATTATTATTATTATTACTATTATTATTATTATTATTGTTATTTATGTGTAATTTCCTAAATATAGAATAATAAACAATAATGGACCATAGGGAACGATTTGATTTACCATTGATGAAAAGTTAAAGAAGTTAAAGAAGTCCTATATCTGAGTGTACAATCAGTATATAAGTGAACAATGACCTATGTGATCACATCAAATCAAATCAAATCAAATCAAATATAATATAATATACAATAATATAATATAATCTGTGATTTTATTTGTATCCCCAGAATTATGATAATAATTACTATAATAATGATAATTATATTAATTAAAAAAAACATTATATTTGACCAGTGCTGTCTTTATGTCTGCAGTCAGTGCAAAAGACAGACAGATCATTAAAACATGTCTTCATACAACATAGAGCGATTCAGAGCAGATGAGCTCAATGTATTGTTATGACCCCCCCAAAAGAAAAAACAAAACAAATAAAAACTCTATACTATGGCTCCACCTGCTGTTGACGTAGCATTACAACCAGCCTGTTGTGATGGAACTGTGTAAAAACAGTAGACCTAGGTGAGCTGGATTTGACCTGTGTGTACATAAGTGTTTCACAAAAAAAACAAGAGTAAGACTTATGGTGTGTTAATTGTAATAAACTTTATTTATTTAGCAATATTTTATAGAATTTATATAGTTAGTTGTCCTTTTACCAGTTACTTTCAAGGCGTGTCTTTGTATGTATGTATATGTATGTATGTATGTACGTACGTGGGGTGTAACAACGATACAGTAGTAGTTGTATCGATATATAGATTTTGTACGTAAACAGCAACATATAGTATCTTGACTTCCTATCCTATCGTTTTGCAATGCAAATAATTGATTGTATCGATACAAAGAACGTGTGCGATAAGAAACATGAGTTTAATTACTTTTCCATTCCATATCACTCTATCGATAAATGTGTTCATGACAAGGTGCGAGTTTGTCCATATGTTTTGAATATCAATGTCCATGTATTTGCTAGAAACTCATTGTGTTTACTTATTTATATCCATAATAATATTTTTTTCCCATAAAAGAGAAAAATATATCCACATGTTTTACACAAATTGAAATGTATAGCTAAATAGATACTGTATAGATTTTAAATCGTTGAATCGTATCATATCGTATCGCCATGAATGAACAAATATCGTCCATGTATCGTATCGTCAACAATGTACAGTATAGTGATGCGTATCGTATCACTGTTAAAATGTATCATGACACCCCTAGTATGTATGTAGGTACAGTATGTATGCATTTCACATATCTCGAGAAGCATTCATCCGATATAATTCACATGTGATGGGTTTGCGGCTGAGTCGGACCCAGGTACGGGTACGGCATGCACTCTAGGGCGGTGGCAGCCGGAACAGGCACTTTACTAATAGTATTAAACAGAAAATCAGTGAAGTGTTAAACACATATTTTACATCTGTTAGGAGATCAAACACATCTGTTAAGCTTTGTAACTGGAAGGAAATTAACCAAGCCTACCAACTAATTCCTTTATAACTTTTGTACTTTCGTTGGACTCAAATCTTAGCTTCCGACCTGCTCACACAAAACCATGACTCATCCATGGAGGAGTATTTTGGAGCAACGTGGATAGCAAACACTGTTAATTACACTACAACGGCTCCCTGTGTCTTCCAGTGTCGATGTTAAAGTCCTTCAACTTGTTTATAAAGCTCTCAACGGGTTAGGGCTGGCCTACATCAACATCACAGACTCTTTTTATGTTCAATCACGGGCCCTTAGAAGATCCTCTACGGCAGGCTTGATAAATGCATAACCCTGCCTAAAAGAAAAATGGTGCAGCTTTCTTTAATTAAGCTCCCAAATTATTGAACACATCACTGTACCTTGTGGGATGTACACAGTAATGAAAGGCTTGCTTAAACCTGCTCAGACTATCTACTGTATGCTTTTCACCATTGATAGTGTATAGTTCTCACTCCATTCAATGCATAATGTACATATTGATACTCGGTACATACATAACTACTATATGCCCGTTTTACTGTGATATATTACACATTTTCAGTACCCACAGTAGGTCTTTAAGTCTATTTATATGCAGCTTGTGACAGAACCAATGCACACAATAAGTATGTCTATATTTCCAGTTATGGTGGCATATAGGCTATACACACCTGACCAACTGCCTAAAGTTTATAAATGGAGCTAGTACCAACCCCAAGTACCATCCCCTACACCTGCATGCATGGGAACTCACTAATTTATGAAAAACTGCGAAATAGTTTTCTGAGAACTCATAACAGACTGCCGTCAATCTCTTGAACTGTGTGTGTGTGTGTGTGTGTGTGTGTGTGTGTGTGTGTGTGTGTGTGTGTGTGTGTGTGTGTGTGTGTGTGTGTGTGTGTGTGTGTGTTTTGAGGGCTGCCCTCATCCTGTTCTATGAAGAAATGTCACCTGTGGCTTCCTGTATTACAGGCACTCAGACACACAGACACACACACACACACACACACACACACACACACACACACACACACACACACACACACACACACACACACACACACACACACACACACACACACACACACACACACACACACACACACACACACACACACACACACACACACACGCACTTTTAAACTGTGTTATTTTGTTTTGTTTTGACATTTTTGTTACTTTTCAAATAGGGTAGGCAAAACAAGCTGAGAGTGTCAATTTAACTCTCCGGGTTAAATTAAGAAATCGATTTTTACTGCATGCCTTTACAAGCATCTAATTGCAATTGCATAACATTATGTATTCATCAAAAACCTCAAAGCCAAGAGTCCAAATCTGACAAAATCAATAAACATCAGCCAAAAAAAGAAATGCCTAATGAAGCTCCAAATGGGCTTCATTGGCATGATTGATATCTATCAGACAGTGACGGTCATATTTTACAAACACAGCATAACTGTGTTTAACAATGGAACTCTTTGTGGCACAAACTGACATTTAACACTGCGTGAAAAAGTATGTTTTCTATTTCTTGCACAAATTCCCCTACTTTCACGCGTCTTGTTTCCAAGACGCATGCATGGGCATGTGTGTGTGTGTGTGTGTGTGTGTGTGTGTGTGTGTGTGTGTGTGTGTGTGTGTGTGTGTGTGTGTGTGTGTGTGTGTGTGTGTTGATGTTCCGATCACACTGTCTCAATAGTTCATATCAATAATGAAACCTAAAAACTGCAGTTGAATCACCATCGTCTCATCCTTGCTGCGTGTCCGTGTGTCTCTGTGACGGGGGGCCCGTGCATGCATGGCACCCACTGAGCTGCCTTACCAGAAACCCTTCTTGTGTGGGCGTGTGTACGTGCGTGTACGTGCACGTGTGTGCGCGCGTGCGTGCGTGTGTGTGTGTGTGTGTGTGTTTGTGTGCGTGTGTGCGTGTGTGTGTGCGTGTGTGTGTGTATGTACGTGTTGTCTGAGTGCATGCGCCTGTTTCTTCATGTGCATGTTTTTCCGGCATACGCTCGTGCATATGTGTGCATGTGCGTGCTCTATATACGTATATAGTGTGTACAGCCTGCATAATGTGTGGTTAGGCTTCTCAATTACAAGCTGCTGCCATGCAGTCTGATTCACATCCGGTGTTCTGGCTGAAAATACGGTGTCCGCAGAATGACACGCGATCAAACCAAACAGCCACAGAGCAAGAGGGGAACACACACTTATTATGACACACTTCTCAATGGTTATTGGCTACTAATTCCTTTCACCGCACACTTCTGATCAACTGAAACTTACCGCCTCGTATATGACCCAGTTTGAACACTTTCTCTGGGTTTCTTTTAGCCCCATACGTTCTAAATCTGTTTTGAAGCTAATCTTCATGTTCACAGTAAAACTCCTCAGTGTTAATTTATCCATTTTAGAGTTTAGCTATATATATAGCACATTGGTTCTCAAAGTGGAGTCCGGGGACCCCCAGGGGTCATTGTTCCAGGGGGTCCCTGGCAAAGGTACTTAATATAGCATCACAGTCATTTTAACCACTTAAACCATTATTTTTTTGTCAATTCAAAAATAGCATATATACAAGTCTCATAGCACGGCACGAAGTGATGAGCTTGTAGATCTGCCAAATACATTTTTGGGGGTCCTTGACATGAAAAAGTTTGAGCACCACTGATATGGCAACATACGTTTTTCAGAAAACTGTTCGGATTTAGAAGACATTTGTAGAATCGGCTTCGTGTCTTAATGGGTTAAATGAACACTGAAGATTTTACTGTGAAAATAGAATACGTGGACGTAGAATACAAAAACAAAGACAATACATGATGAATTGATGTTATTAGACAAACAAGAGTAACTTAAGAATTCTGTTTATAAACTCCAAAACAACTGTCATGATCCTAGTGTCTTGTATCCAGTCGTATGCTCATTACTTACAAAACACCACATTTTCGCTCAAACTTTATTGTTTTAAACTCTTCCAGGCTAAACAGGCTTGTGCAAGCACGTATGTGCACGAGAACTCAGCTTGTGTCGAACGTGCACACCCAGGCGTGTTCCTCAGTCATACATGCGACGGTTTACACTGGAAGTGTAAGAATAAAATGTTCAGTGAAAAAGCAGTGTTTGTGACTTAATGGGGATACGACGATACAAATGGGTGGGCCGCGTGCCTTTTCAGAGCATGTTTATTTTGAAGAGCAATCAATCGATTGTGTTCTGGCTTGGATCAATGGAACTAACATACAGTAGTATACTTTAAGTTCCTATATCGGTATCCCAATGAAAACACATTTGTCAATGTTTTAAAGACAAAATTCCATGACATTTATATTATATTATATAAAATCGTAGTGTTTTGCCAATTATTTGGGGACCCACTTGCAATATCCTCACG
Source organism: Gymnoscopelus microlampas (assembly GCF_963454915.1). Classification (NCBI taxonomy): domain Eukaryota; kingdom Metazoa; phylum Chordata; class Actinopteri; order Myctophiformes; family Myctophidae; genus Gymnoscopelus; species Gymnoscopelus microlampas. Next base: position 18,799,309 of record NC_139947.1, read on the forward strand.
ACCCACCAGTGGGCCCCGGCCCACAGGTTGGGAATCACTGGTTCATGCATGGTGTGGAAAGTGTGACATATATGAGTGACTAGAATACATGCTGACATGACATAGATAAGTGCATCCTCTATCTATAAGGCCTATAAGGCAGGATGTGGTCAGCAGCGTGTGCTGCATAGTCGACTCCCACCTGCACCGCAATAATCTGCTATTATACAACATTCATGACTTTATGCAAGGCTGCAGCACAGCAAAGGTCAGACTGGAAACATTTAACATTGATGGAGAGGACATGAGTTAGGACACGCACGCACGCACACACACGCACATAATAATAAAAAAGAGGTATACCCAATTGTTCGTTAATGATATTGATATAAGATGTAGCCTATATCAATACGATTAATTGCAGGTTTATAAGCAAGAATGAACAGGGCTGTGTAGGACTGCAATTATGATGTTTTTGTCTGTCTGTCTGTCTGTCTGTCTGTCTGTCTGTCTATAGGCTACCCTGATCCAAATTCAGACTTTTCAAGATGACCAAATCCTGAATATCATAGTGCTTAATCCAACCCATCTCCAAGTGGATATGAAAAACAACACAAGGGAGACAGACAGTATAGCGATTTAGAGCCATTCCATAACCGCCTAAAGTGATGACATGAACATGCAAGGTACTAGGGGTGGGACGATATATCGATATCGCGATATATCGCGATACTTTCTCCCGCGATAAATAATCAACATACTGCCGAAAAATATCGATATTAAAAAAAAAAAAACTTTATTCCGACTCTGTATTTATGTAATGATGATTTTGAACTGTTTGGTGCTATTTTATGTGTTTATGCATTGAATACAAGGACTATCGTGATATATCGTTGGTGAAATTTCATGTAATATATCGTGATATCGCAATATATCGAATATCGTGACATTATTGTTATCGAGGGCCTAATATCGCCGCAGATATCGTATCGTGAGATACCCATATCGTCCCACCCCTACAAGGTACATACATCATTATCAGACTTAATTTTATGCTTTAACTTCTGGTTTATGACCCAAAATTACTGGATATACAGGTTTTGTAGCCATTTGTAGCAATTGCAGAAATATTAGGCCTTACAGTAATTGTCGAATGCTTAAGCGTGTTCTAATCATGTATACTTTACTTTACTTAAAAACATTTTTTAACATTTTGGAAAAAATAGCCAATTTAACACCCAGGTGCCCACTCTTCCTTGGTGCCCACCTATCCTGTTACCGTTAAAGGATTGTGGTGTGTGTGTGTGTGTGTGTGTGTGTGTGTGTGTGTGTGTGTGTGCGCGCACACACGCGCGCGCATGCGTGTGTGTGATATGTGGTGGACTTTAAGGTAAGAAGGGCCAAAAGCTAGGCAAGTGTACTCTGCAAATGTGGAAAAAAAATAAATGAAGAATTGTATCAACCATAAAGGCTACAAATGATGTACTGTTTCAATTCACAGACTTTACTAACTAAATCCAGACTGATTCAAATCCTGTATTTGTATTTTGAACTACCCATTTTGAGGATTTGATCCAGATTAGAGCTTGGATTTGATTTCCTGATCTAATCGGATATCTGAGTGATCCAATCCGGATTTTAGGTTTTCAACTACCCAAAATCCAATTCTGATCCGATCACTTATAGGGATTAAAAGTTTTGAACTCGTGGGCCCTGAATTAGCTGGTGGAATATAACAAATGACGCAAAACAGAGTGAATGCTGGGTTCCCTATTTGAAGGGAGATACATTAAATGTATCTCCTAGGCTCTGGAACAGCCTGCCCTTCTATATTAGAAGTGCCAACTCTATTGAGGCTTTTAAATCCCTTCTTAAAACACACTTTTACTCCTTAGCCTTCCATCATATCTAAGTTCCTGTCTTTATCTCTTGTTGTATGTGATCTGTGACTTTGTTGTTGTTACACTTGCATACTATCTTGTTTTGATGTTTCTTTTGTCTCACCATGTACAGCACTTTGGTTCAGTTTCGATTGTTGTAAATGTGCTTTATAAATAAAGTTTGATTTGATTTGATTTGAAATGAATTAAAAAGGATATTAAAACTATATAAGATTCAATATAAACAAGTCGGAGGAGATCCGAGGCGTTGTGAGCATGTAGATCGGCTATTTTCTCACCATTTTTCATTTTAGAGGTATTAAAAAGGTCTTAAAAGTCCTTAAATTGTCACTGTGCAGATACCCTGTATACACTATATGTTGGTTTGTTTACTTTTGAGTGAGAAAACAATGTTGCACTCTAAGCAAATCATCTGGGGACCCCCCAAAATAATTTGGGGACCCCCCTGGGGTTGAGAACCACTGATCTAAGTGAGTGGGAAGAGTTGCGGGGTTGGATCATGTCCTGAAGATATGAAGGTGGCAGGTGCCATATTATAAAACAATTCTCAACTGAAAAACGGGACGAATCGCGTTAATTTAAACCAGTTATTTTCACTGAGTGATGCATTATACAATAGAGTATGAATTAACCTTATAATCCTGCATGCGTGGACAGCGCATGACTGTGTACAGACCATATGCTTCTAGAAACATGAATGAGCCTGTTTTACATAACAAGGAGAGAGAGAGAGAGCATGACCCTTATTCTCACTAATACTTACTCTACTGTAATACTACGACTCTACAATACCAACGTGTACACTGACTGTTGTAGTTATGAAACACTACTACTGCAGTACTGTAATAGCTACTATATTGTTCCCATCTGTATGAGGAAACGCACAGAGAGAGGCAGGTGAGAGAGATTAAGGAAGAGAGGGAAGGAACTAAGAGAGAGAGAGAGAGAGAGAGAGAGAGAGAGAGAGAGAGAGAGAGAGAGAGAGAGAGAGAGAGAGAGACAGCGGGATCCTTCCCCTTGAGAAGCCAACAGGAATGTAAGGAATGTTACAGGAGACAGAACGGAAGGAGCTGAGAGAATGACAGAGGAGAAGAGAAGAGTAGAAAAGAGAAGAAAAGAAAAGAAAAGAAAAGAAAAGAAAAGAAAAGAAAAGAAAGAGAAGAGAGAGGGTGACATAAGGACGACAAGAAGGGGACAAGAGAGACAAGAGGGACAAGAAAAAGAAACAGATAAAGGAGAGAAAGAGAGCGAGAGAGAGCGAGAGAGAGAGAGAGAGAGAGAGAGAGAGAGAGAGAGAGAGAGAGAGAGACAGAGAGAGAGAGAGAGAAGTGGGGGTGGAGGGGTGAGGCGGTTGATACAGAGGTCAGGGGTCTAGACGATAAGAGAGAAAAAAATACATTCCTCAAAAATCTACTTTGGTCATACGTGTGTGTGTGTGTGTGTGTGTGTGTGTGTGTGTGTGTGTGTGTGTGTGTGTGTGTGTGTGTGTGTGTGTGTGTGTGTGTGTGTGTGTGTGTGTGTGTGCGTGCGTGCGTGCGTGCGTGCGTGCGTGCGTGCGTGGGCGCGTGCGTGCCTACAGTATGTGCGTTTGTGTGTGTGAGAGTGAGAGAAAGATGCCATCTTCTCTGAGTTAAATTAACACTCTGGATTTGACTATTTGTATTTTTAGCCATGCAGTATGAAGAAATCCATTGCTTTCTAAATGACGGTCATCACCAGCTCTAAAATAAAATCCCTGTGTTAATTTCACTCTGAAGTGTTAGCCCAGTAGGGCCCATTTGTTTCCATTTGTATATTTGTTATATTCCACATATAGTATGTGTTTCAAAATACTTGCTGTGGTGTAGTCATAAACATTGTAGGTGTGTGGGTGGGTGTCTTCTTTGGAAATACAGACCACTAGATATGTCATTTAGTCATTTGTTCCTTTTTCACACAACAACCACTAATGTCTATGAGCACAGTTTCCACGATGTCTGTGGAATCTTTAAGAAGTGTGTCTTTGTGTGTGTGTGTGTGTGTGTGTGTGTGTGTGTGTGTGTGTGTGTGTGTGTGTGTGTGTGTGTGTGTGTGTGTGTGTGTGTGTGTGTGTGTGTGCGTGCGTGCGTGCGTGCGTGCGTGGTTGCGTGTGGTTGCGTGTGGTGGTCACAGCCCATCTCTCTCTTCAGTGCAGATAACACAAAATACTTTTAAAAGACACATTCCTAACCTTCATTTGCACAACCATCATCAAGCCAGTGTTGTTTTTGATGCTTCATTTATACTCTGTCATACTACTGTGTCGCTCGCTGCAAATAGTAAAATTTCTACGCTCACAACGCGCTGTAAAAAAACTTGTAAATGGTCTATTTTTGGGAAGCGACATCACCGTCATACGATAAAGTGTTGTTATCTCTCTCCTCTCCTCTCCTCTCCTCTCCCTGCCCTCCCCTCCCCTCCCCTCTCAAGAACAAAAATATCTTCTTAGTCTTTCAAATGTAGTGTTTATTCCATTTCCCCCCAAGTCCCTGTCACTGCCGTTCCCTACAGGGTCTTGTGGGAGGGTGTAGACCACCACACCATACAGATGAAGTCACCAGCCACTGAAGGGAATTTTCAGATATTTATTTGTGTCCTCTCTTGGGCTGCAAGGAAGAGCATTTGACTTTTTTTATTTGTGCAATCACACAAGAAAATGTCAATAAACGGAATCTTGAAGCTTCTTTTTCCCAGACAGCGAGGAGTTTCACCAGGAAGACGTAACGAGTGTGAAGGAACACGCTATCCCTCCCAGTTCCACTCCCTGCTGAACAGATTCCCATATCAGGCCAGGTCAGCATATGTGTCGATGAAATGAAATTTGTCCCTGAGCAAGACTCTTAACCCCTAATTGCTCACAGGTTCTCATTGGAAACAAGACCGCAAGGACTTTCATGAACAACCTGTTAAAAGGAATTATCCTTATCACGCTGGGGAAGGCTTGGCGCCGAAACGCGTCCGTGTGTGCTGTGACTGTCCGTGCGTCTATGAATTAAAACTACCAGAAGGACTTCAGAGTGCTGGCTATTACTTTCTTACAGATTCCCTGATCAGCCTGTAGGATTGTTGCTAGACTAGTGCAGTGACAGAGATCACCCTAACCAGCTTCCCAGCCGTCAACGTGGCTAATTGGGTTCATTTGAGTGCCCGGCCAAGCGGGATACACCATGGAGGATTTGAACCCCTAGTCTCCACAATGGTGGGCAGGAACTGCACCAACTGGATGCCTCCACATACTGTTTGTTTAAGAAATATGAATGTTTTGACGGTCTCAAAATATATACTGTACGTATAAAGTTTAATATAACATATGTTAATATGATAACATATTTGATTTCTATTATGTGGATGGAATGAATAACACTTCAAATCACACGCACACAGTCATACAGAGAACCCACAGAGAGACAAAACAATGTCATCAGTCATATAAAGGTACATGAAACTCATTACCAGGCCAAACACAACACGTTCTCTCTCTTTCTCTCGCTTGCCACCAACCCTCACTCATTCTTTCTTTAAGTTTTCTTTCAGTTGTCATTTCCCCTTTGAACTTCGGTTATTGTTATATGGAAACATCCCACTGCTAATGCAAACGTGCTATACGCTTCTACAGTATGTGAGCGTATGAGAGCACAGGAATTCACTTTGTACGTTGTACAATAATGCTGAGTGTTCATTTCACTCTGGGAAATGTAAATTTGGATGATCTCATAGTTACGAATGGATAAATGAACACTGAGGATTTGACTGTGCGTGCGTACGCCGTACAGGGAAAACATGATAAAATGATTTGAAAGTGTGTGTGTGTGTGTGTGTGTGTGTGTGTGTGTGTGTGTGTGTGTGTGTGTGTGTGTGTGTGTGTGTGTGTGTGTGTGTGTGCGCGCGTGTCAATCTGTCTATGTGATCGATTGTTTGTACTTCACTCTGTCCTCTCTCTGTCCCATGGGAGACAGCAGAAGCAGAGAGAGAGAGAGAGAGGTAGGGATGGAGGGAGAGAGAGAGAGAGAGAGAGAGAGAGAGAGAGAGACAGAGAGATAGAGAGAGAGAGTGATGGGTGTGTCTAACAGGATATCCTGTTCTAAGTGGCACTGCTGGGTCCTCAGTGACCCTCTAACCCCTCTTGAACTATGACCTTACTATAGCTGAGACTCTCTCACACAGTCTGGTGATCGTCTGACTGCATCCTTCCCTTCCTTCATCCCTCCTTTCCTTCATCCCTCCTTTTCACCATCCCTCCTTTACTTTATCCCTCCCTAAATTAACTCAAATCTGGAATACACATTTAACGCCTGACCACAAGAACCCTAGCATCCTTGTTCTGGGCATGTCATAACTGAAGAACATTCAGAAGAAATACACGAAAATTAAGCAAAAATATAAAAACAAAAACATTCGGTAAAACAGCAGCATCTACATCCTCACAAAGCGTCATACGATGATTAATGTCAGATTAGTGCCACCATAGTGTGTGTTTTATTCATTAAAGGTGATATTTTCTTGTTAAAATAAGTTTGTCTAACTCTATATCTTGATAGCAATCACAGGGGTCTCTCTGTCCCTTCAACTCTTTAGTAAACAAAAAAATAAATCTTCAATTCAGACACAATTCAAAACACTACACATGGTGGTTCTGATTGGATAAAAGTGGTATCTCAACCTGAAAATTATTGTCTGTTCACTTTGCCAGAGATGACTTGACCAGCTTTACGATAAAGACTCATCTCACCACCTACATTCTTACCTAATTCATCATAAAACTTAATGGTGTGATTGTTCTGTTGATTGTGCTTAATACGCTCTCTCTTTCTCTCTTTCTCTCTCTCACACACCCACACACGCGCACACGCACACACACACACACACACACACACACACACACACACACACACACACACACACACACACACACACACACACACACACACACACCCCTCTTGTAGTAACTGGAAGCCATTAGCTGATGAATGGATGTTTGTGTTGTTTTAAGCTCAACAGCGCCATCTGCGGCCAAAGGCACATCGTAGACCTTTGCTGTGATTAGTGAGATAATTAGCCAATCAGTGCTTCGACCTTTAGGCCAACCCCAAGGTCAGGAGGACACGCAGCCCTGTGGGAGCCAGGTGCATTCCCATGGCAACCATCTGTCCATCACACGGCTATCAATGGCGGCTAGACATACTGGCCTCATTGTATGTCCTCTTGAAGGGACTTCACATGCACAGACGCATGCGCAGCGTGTGAAGTGAACACAGGGATTTCAAACAGCGCACACATATACACACAGACAGATACATGCATGGCATGCACACAAACACAAAGGAATTTCAGACAGACAGAGACATGCATCCACACATACATTGTGTGCATGTATGCTTTTTTCTGTATACAGTACAGTATGTGTGCATGTGCACGCCTAGATGTGCACTGTGCAGGCTCACCTAAATGTGTGTTTGCACGTGTGTGTGTGTGTGTGTGTGTGTGTGTGTGTGTGTGTGTGTGTGTGTGTGTGTGTGTGTGTGTGTGTGTGTGTATACATGTTTATGAGGATGTGTGTACGTGCGTGTGTACGTATGTGTGCGTGTGTGTGCACATTCATGTATATGTGTGTGTGTGTGTGTGTGTGTGTGTGTGTGTGTGTGTGTGTGTGTGTGTGTGTGTGTGTGCAGAAGTTCCCAGTGGACAGAAGACAGGGTTTGCCCAGAGAGTGGAAATCAACACTTCCTGTTCCTGTAGCGAGAGGAAGTGCTACCGCCACTGTCCCTTATCACTGGATACACAGGCAGCACAGAGAGAGAGAGAGAGAGAGAGAGAGAGAGAGAGAGAGAGAGAGAGAGAGAGAGCCAGTCAAGAAGAGGGACAGTCATACCAAACTAAATGTAGGATTTATTTTGAAAGGTTTCCATCGAATGAAAACGACAGATTGACTAAACTTCATCAAGGACTCCCAGTTTGTTAATTTAACTACTCAATGAGAGTAGAGTACACTCGCAGTTGCAGACCCGTAAGGGTCCATTTGGTTGCTAACTATCAATGAGTTTGCTCTGGACCCCATTAAGATCCAGTGTTACAGGAGAGAAAAAGCATCATGTCACTACTGCAGCCAAATGTGTTAACACATCAAAGGAAAAAATAACTACTCCACTAATAGCATTCGCACAGTACTGCATGTAGGTAGATGCTAGGTAATCGCTTTCACTCATTTTGATAGCTTTGTGTCAATTTAAAGGTCTGTAAGGGATGTTTCAGTGTGTATGTATATTATGGTCCCATATTGATGAACATATTCTCTGCCCATCGGTATGCAACTAGAACGGCGGAGCTGAGTCGGCAGAGGCGCGCCCGAGCTAGCGGTGCGAGTGCATGCGCTGAGGCGATGCAATGGTGGTGCGCCTGCAATGTTGAGTCTACATGGTCCGCATTATGCATCACATGACTTGGACTACCCTGAACGATGGAAAGTGACGCTAAAGAGTGTATGGGCGAGGGGGAAAACTGCTTCCAGCTTCCAACCTGTGGATTGAACGGTACCTCTACTACTGAGACATGGGTGAGCAACATAGACATGGACACTGTACTGCACAGATGAATATGCGGGGGAAGAGCCTGTGTGTGTTAGATCTATTTGGAATTTTAATGGACCATTAGTACAGTATGCATTGTTGTGGATAGAGGCAACTTACAAGAAAGAGCGAGAGAGAGAGAGAGAGATGTTTGAGATGAGGGTGGAGTATGTTTCAACGCTTGGGATTGTCCCAGATGGACACAAGCTGCCCCCTTCCTTCATAAACAGCAGCTGGCCTCCTCCCCTCCCCTCCCCTCAAAACTCTCCTCTCCTCTCCTCTCCTGGTAAACAGATGATGAAGATGACAAAAGGAGGATTCCGCGATGTTGCTTCAACCAAACATGAACAAACTGCTGTCTACTTTTGTCGTCCGTACCCCCCCTCCCACTGAGTCAACACAGCACTATAATGCAGCACTAATGCATGCAGGGCTGACTCACTTCCACTGCGGCCGGCCTCTGTTTCCAATTTTCTCACCCCCCCTCTCCCCCTACACCCCCCCCACCACCCCTCCCAGAAAAAGAGAACTTTTCCTCCAACAACAACAAAACAAGCAGAAAAAAAAAAGTCATGTCTGCCGGGGGAGGAGGAAGGGGAGAGAGAGAAAAGGGCATTTTTAAATGTCTTCCTTCAACGTTAAAGGGATACAGGCAGTCATACACACACACACACACACACACACACACACACAGAGAAAGAGCGAGCGGCTCTGAAAACGCTCGTCATTGTTTCTCCGGCTTCCTTTCTCCGCGGAGAGAGAGCGTGGGAGCGCCCCTCGGAGCGCGGCGCAGGAACCGAGCGCCCTCGGAACAACAGGAGGAAACCGGTAACCTGAGCAGGCAGGGGCCGGGTGGAGAGAAGGAGGGAGAGAGAGAGCGAGAGAGAGAGAGAGAGAGAGAGAGGGAGCGAGATCCCCACCAGGAACACAGGGAGGAGGAGAGAAGAGGAGCCGGGGAATGTTCAGCCAAAGAATGGGGAGGGAGAAAATGTTTTCTACAAGACCCTCTCCAACCTTTTCAAAGCCACGAACCGTCAAACTCGACACCACCACGCAGGGGGAGAACTTCTCCCCAACAGGTCATTTCAGAGTTTTGTGCGTGTGTGTCTTCTCTGTGTGAACCTCTGAAATGACCTGTTGCATTCCACAGTGTTTCTAAGTCCAGAGACTGTGCAGAATAAGTACATTTTTGCATTCCTTTGCGTCACTTGTAAATGCACATGCACTGTTAATGTAAATGAGAATGTACACATGTGACTACATGCCATGGATGGTTTTATATTTATACACTGATCTGTTACAAATTGATGAATTAACACCTAAATTCCACCCATGCCACCCCACAGCTCAGACACACACACACACACACACACACACACACACACACACACACACTAGCAGAATCCTCAGTGTCAGCTTTAAACCTGATCGGACCTGTAAGATCTAAAGCTGTGTCCTCTTACCAGTCTGTGTTGCTATGAAACATCCAACATGCAGAGGAAAGTGTCAGAAGGATCCGTCACTCATGGTCCAGTTTGGTCCAGTGTACAATCGGTCCAGCAAACGAGTCTCTCCGAATACACACATACGCACACACACACACACAAACTCACACACACAAACACACACACACGCAGGATCACTTCCCTCTATGAGAGCCTTGAGAAAAATGAGGGGCCGCAACAAAAGGCACAGAGGGAGAGAGGGAGGGTGAGAGAGAGAGAGAGAGAGAGAGAGAGAGAGAGAGAGATTAACCCCACTGAGCTGAGTGGTGGACACACTCCCTTGCGCGCGCGCACACGCACACACACACACACACACACACACACACACACACACACACACACACACACACACAATATGGCACAGTACTTGGTCTAACACACACACACACACACACACACACACACACACGCATGCACGCTCTCTCACACATACACACATGCACTTACACACAGCTGGGCGACCATATCACTGACTTCTTGTGTTTTCTCTGAAGTGGCGAGTGGAGGAAGGGAGAGCGAGGACTGGAGCATGTGTGTTAACGTTAGGCCAGGAGGGAGGGGCCCGCTCGCAGTCCGGAGGCAGCCAGCCTGCTGGAAAAGACAATAGAAGGAAACACTATATCAGGAGGAGGCAAAATACCAGCGTAAAAATAATTAACAGACAGGGGGAAAAAAAACTACGACATGCAGTGTAAAAACACGGCTTGCACTCTGCACAGCTACAGGTCACAAAGCAACAAAGTATACTTTCTCACAAACTCCCCCAACATCTTAACCCTGTATCGTATTCTGGGCCTGTGTCTGTCATAATAGGCGAACATTCTGTGAAAACGGCAGATCTAAGAGCCTGTAAATCAAGCTATTTTCGACTGAGATTTGGTGTGTATGTGTAGGGGGGGGCAATTATATAGCCCTGGGGGACCCCGGTCAACAAAGTATATAGGGTTCAAGTGGGTAATAATCACAGTCTGAATCAGAAACAGCAGTGTATACCAGAGATTTGCTTTGGCGTCTTGTGACTTGACAAACAGGCATCAAACAAAGTCAACATCTATAGTTGAGCCTTTCATGTCTTGATCATTTCAGGACCAGCTGTTTGGCAAAGTGACTTTATATGCATACACACAGACTAACGGAGAGCATCGCAAAATATAGCTTTACAATAGTTTTGCACATCAACGCACTTTAAAGGAGCATACCACTGTTACTTCATCCATCCATCCATCCGTCTTCATCTGTGTATCTGGAGTCGGGTTATGGAGGAAGCAGGTCCTGCCGAAAAATCCCAGACTTCCCTTTCCCTTGCCACATCAGCCAGCTCTGCCTTTGGGATACCAAAGGCGTTCCCAGGCCACAAGAGAGATGCATTAAAAAAAAACATGATTAGACCCACAGGGAAAATTCATTTTTCAGCTTCACCCAGCTGAGTGCTTCTCAAGGGAGCGCAGGGGGCGAGCAGTTGAGGGTTTTCTTGCCGGGACCAGGAATCGTAGCTGGGACCTTCTGCTTCCCAGGTGGTTCTCTACTCATTCAGCGAGTATGGCCGCCATATGAAATCCCCCAAACTGGTCCTCAGTCTGCACCGTGGCCTCTTCTCAGCTGGGCGTCCCTCTGTGGTAAGGTGACCTGGGTCCAGGAGGCATCCTTATTACTGTAGAATAGATGCCTGAACCATCTCAACTGGCTTCGTTCTGCCCAAAGTGGCAGCAGCTCTATTCCGAGTATTTCACATATGACTGAGCTTCTCACCCTCTCCCTGAGCCACCCTTCTGAGTCCATTTTGACCGCTTGTGTCTGCAATCTTGGACTTTTGGTCATGACCCACATTTCATGACCATGGCTTGGGTGCGAGTAGGAACGAAGACTGACTTGTAGATTGAGAGCTTTGCCTTCTTGCTCAGTTCCCCTGTAGTCACAGTGAAGCAGTACAGTGAACGCTATACTGCTCCTGCTGCTCAAATTCTCATGCTCCATTTTCACTCGTGAAGACCATGAGATACTTGAACTTCACTTGGGGTAACTAAGGACTCATTCCCTTCCTGGAGTGGGTAATCCACCAGTTTCCTTCTGAGAAGCATGGCCTTAGATTTAAAAAGTGCTGATCGTCATCCCAGCCGCATCACAATTGGCTGTGAACTGATCCAGGGAGAGCTGAAGTTCACAGATCGATGATGCCATCAGGACCTCATCTGCTTCTTCTGTTATGTGTTGTTAGACCTGCAGCTCTATGACGTAGGCCAATGTGTCATCCTCCAACCCGATCAAACCATGTTCGTAACATCATCTGTGAAAAGCAGTGATGCAATCCTCAGATCACCAGACTGTAATCCCTCTCCTCCACAACTGCACCTCAAAATCCTGTCGATGAATATCACAAGGAGGATAGGTAACAATTTGCAGCCCTGGCGGAGGCCAACCCCCGCCGAGAATGAGCCAGACTTACAGCCGAGGACTGCATTGCATTAGTGCCCGCCTCACACCATACTCCTGCACAGCACCTCCTGCAATATCTCCTGGGGTCATACACCTCCAGATCCACGAAAGACATACAGTATAGACCGGATGTGCGTACTTCTAGGATCTTCCAGGATCTGCAAGTGTAAAGAGCTACAGTAGTCTGTTGTTCCATGACACCAGATCGAAATCCACACTGGTACTGTCCCAGACTTAGACGCAATGTTGAAGAGATGTCATCCCCCACAGAGCTGACATAAATCACTTTTCCTGGTCACGTTTCCTGAACCACTGTTTGATTACATTTTGTCCATACTCAATAAATGTTACATCAAAATGTACCGGAAAACATTTGCCAAAGTTAGCTGAAACAACTCACTGTATTGTTATTAAAAGCCATCTTCCAGCTACAATTTGAGTTTGAAGTGCAGCTGCACTTGTAAGGAACTATTTTTCCAGGTGTATTAAATTAAATATGAATTTGGTCCAACAGCTGTGTTAGCTTACTACTGTATGGACATTTTAGTGCAAATAAGCGGTGTAGTGACTTTCAGAAGGGTGAATTACCTATGCCTAGCAACTTGAAAGTCTCATAGTTTTTTTCCTCACAGTTTCGACATGAAGTGGCAGTGAATGATGTATATGTAGGCTGAGATCTACTAAAGTATACACTGCATACACACAGCGTGTACACAACATTTGTTGAAGATAGGGACAATCTCTGCTAATGGAGTCAAACAAGTCAAAATAAGACATTACATTCTGGACTACTGTGGGAAAGAACTTGTGTCACAATCCTTTTAACCACTTTAACCATTTTATACTTTGGATATTCAAAAATAGCAGATATACAAGCTCATAGCATGTCACTTCGTGCTGTGCTATGAGCTTGTAGATCTGCTATTTTTCTTATCGTGAAAATTTGTGCAAATCTTGAATATATATTCTTTAAAAGCAAGCATTTTAAACTGAAATCTTTGCTTCTGGGGGTCCCTGGAACAAAATATTTTGAGATGGGGGTCGGCGGCCAAATACATATAATTTTGGGGGTCCTTGACATGAAAAAGTTTGAGCACCACTCATTAAGAAGACATCATCCTCAGGTCTTAATGGGTTAATTTTAAGGTACGTAAGGTAAGTAGACACCTTTCACCAACGAGCCACATTATTAAAATGACCATTCATTTTGCACTATGAATGTGGACCGTCAAAGAACAGCTCCGGAACACACCAACCCACATAGTCAATTCAATCTTTATTTCAGACCCAAGGGAGATCCATATCACAATAAAAACACAATACAATAAAAAATATAAAGAGGAAATACAATAAAAAGACTTCCAACATGTTCAGTGTAACTCCCTCCAAGCACAGACAGACACAAGTGGTTTCCTTGCTACTGATTTATTTGAAGGTGACTTCAATCCTCCAAATCCACCGTGAAAACTAAATAATAAACATAAAATAAGCATGTTACATTAACATAAGATGGCGTCATGCACAGCATGTAAAAATAGACATTTACCAGAGTAAAAATACCAACAGTATGAGCAAAATATAGACAAACAAACAAATACCTCGTTGGCTGCATGCTACACAAAAAAGGGAGTACTCTTCAGTCTTCAGGTCCTTATAGACTTTTCTTATAACTTAGACCATAACCTTTCTTATAACTCTTAAGTTTAGACAGTCTCTTGTGATCAGCATGTCACGGAGCTTCTGCACCTGGCTGCTTGTTGCTGCTTAATTGCATAATGCAAAAGTCCTGTGTGAACCCATTTCACGTGAGAGCAGACCAAACGAGACACAGAACGACTTTGATACTTCAAAATAAAAGCATTACAATAACTTGACTCAAATAACCATGAAATAATGTACATAAACACATTAACTTAAATACAGCCTTATTATGAACTTGGTCTTAGATAAATAAACAAATTATGAAATTATAAACGATGACAGCAGTTACATTCAGTTTTGAAATTACAGACAAGTGCGTCAATGGTTCCACAGTCTAGAGGAGAACCTGACACAACACAACTAGTATAGGGTTTGTTATGACAGCAATGATGTAATTTACTGACTCAGATGCCCTACACATAAATCTATACATAAGATTGCGCAGCACAGCAGAGCAGGTGGGTACCCCAACACTTAGTCAGGTGGGTACCCCAACACAATAGTCTTCTTGATGTTGCAGAGAGGTTACGACGTTTGTGTTTTACAGGATGAAACACTCTGTCACGTGTCAGTGGGACACACACACACACACACACACACACACACACACACACACACACACACACACACACACACACACACACACACACACACACACACACACACACACACACACACACACCCCTAGTGATAAGGCTGACCACAGTGAGTTCACAATGGGCCTGTATTCTCAGCCCGCTCTGATTACACACACAAGGAGCTGGATTACACCCCTTTAATTCAATTTCCTCCTCTTTGGGTCAACCGTAGTGTGCGTTTGTGTCTGGTTGGTGGTTGTGTGTGTGTGTGTGTGTGTGTGTGTGTGTGTGTGTGTGTGTGTGTGTGTGTGTGTGTGTGTGTGTGTGTGTGTGTGTGTGTCTGCAGGCTGGTGGTTGTGTGTGTGGTAAGTGTCTGGCTGGTGGTTGTGTGTGTGGTTGTGTGCGTCTTTGTCACTGTGTGTGTGGTCGTGCATTTGATTAGATTTTGGTCAGAGGCGACTGTTGGACTGTTGGACGGATGAATGTTGGATGCGGCTGGATGGTTGGTTTTCGGATGGATGGATGGATGGATGGATGGTTGTTAAGACAGGAAAATGTGGTCAGTGGTGAATTTCTTCCTCAAGTCACAATTGATTTGTATTCTATGTTCAAGCCTTTTCCTCTATTCAGCAGTTGACTTTCTGACATAATATTCAATCTCCAATTTTTTGACCCACTAGATAATAATAATTTAGTCCTTTAGTTGTTCGCACACAAAAACAACTAAACGCACGCGCACGCACGCACGCACGCACGCACGCACGCACGCACACACACACACACACACACACACACACACACACACACACACACACTCTTCCGGCACTCTTTACTAAGTAAGTACTAGTGATTTACCAGTCCAGTCTAAACCACTAAGGAATGTCTCAGCTAATAAAACCTTAGTAATGCATACAGTGGTTACTAGAAAACAGCTGTTAGTGGTGTTGAATCAAAAAGCAACAGAAGTCACCACAACCCCATGAACTGAGTTCCTCAATTGTAACTTAAAAAAATAACATGTAAATGTATGACCTTATAATAATTTCTGTAAGCACAAACAGTCAGCAAGTTCAACCTAAATGCAGGAAGACATTGGCATAAACTTCTCCAGTACTTACACTCAAATGGAGGCAGAAACAGGCAACAAACATGGGAGGATCTGACAAAGCTTCAGAGAAACAAACAATCAATACTGGGATTGGCTGGGGCAAACAGGACACAGGTGATACAAATGAAACATGAGGGTGGGTGAGACAAGATACGACAAGGTCAGACAGGAAACACTTAAACATTAATACAAAATAAAATACTAGAAAATACCCAAAACACAAGAACACAAAACACTAAGATACAGAAATACCCTTAAAAATAAGGCACAGAAATGTAGAATATGACTGACTTCTCTGTCTTTGAGAAACAGATTATTGTCTCTGTCGGGTGGAGGTTTCTGTTTGTTGGTTCCCCAGGTAACCTACAGTGCAAGCTAACTCACATGCATCAGTATCAACTTATTTTTCCAAATGTAGAGTAGCCAATCATTTTTTACCCCCTTTTTCTCCCCAATTTAGTCGTTATGCCAATTAATTCCTCCCCACACACATGTCTGTGTTGTCACTGCTGTTGTATCCCACTAACTCACCTGCCAGTGAGGAGCCCCCACCTGGAGGACGTAGAGCCTTCGTCCTACTCCTCCCGCCCAACACTCCCTGCTGACAGGTGCTGCCCCCAGCCCTTAGGAATGCATACAGTGACGAATATCATCCTCCCCGCTCGGCTTCCCTTCCCCAAACACGGGCCAAATGTGTTCGCCCAGACGCCGGGCAAAGCCTGACGCACCACGGTGGATTCGAAGACACAACCTCCGTGGTGGTTGGCAGGGACTTTACGACTGCGCCACCCGAGCGCCGCATCAGTATCAACTTGGTAAAACTATGTTGTTGCTGTCGGGCAGAAACCTCTTTTAACTTTTGTGTTTTTTCGTAAATGAACGCCTCGAAACGTGGAGGCGGCGCATTTTGAGCTTGTAGATCTGCTACTTTTGCTACTTTTGAATTTGAATCCTGAAAAGTAACAGTTTTGAACATATGAGGTTTCCACTCGACAGAGACGATAACCATAATCATGCTTATAATAGTTTGAACTTCGAAACAGATGGTGCAACTGGCCACAGAGGCCTAAATATCCTTCCATTTACTCATCCGCACTTCAAGTCTTAATGACATCATGGATGGTGTTTCCAACTCTGCGGTAGAGCTGATCATTCCTTTCCAAGCGTTTTTAAGTCTCTTTGCCATAAAGAGATGAATCGTTGTCTGATGTTCAGTGCTCAATATGTAAAAACAAAAAGGAAACTGATGACATGCATTAAAGGTTTTACTACATACTGTAAGGTTTTGTGATTCTTGCAGCAATACAAGTTGTCTCTAGAGGACTATAGTTTTCATAGTAGGGTCTGCGGAACCCCAAGGGTCCTTGAGCGGGTTCCAGAGGGTCCCTGGCTAAATTAGGAATGAAACACTTGAGACCTATTTTATTTTTCGGCTATTCGTAGATATGCAAGTTCACAATGTATCATGTGAGCTTGTACCTCTAAAGCTAAGACATGCGAATTGCATTGTGTATTGGACGCAAATGCTTGACAATCAGGTCTACACATTTACACAGTTTTCGTGTGTCCTATATACAATTTGCAGTGGTGGAAAAAGTACTCAAATGTTTTACTTAAGTAGAAGTATCAATACTGCAATGTAGAAGTACTCTGTTACAAGTAAATGTCCGGAATTCAAAATTTACTTGAGTAAAAGTACAAAAGTATTGGTAACCAAATGTACTTAAAGTACCAAAAGTAAAAGAAGTAAAATGTTTGAAAATAGCCTAGGTATAAAATAGGGCTAAAGTGGTTAATGTATGTTTCGTAATATCATAATTTATATCTGAAAAGTAACTAGTAACTAAAATGTTCAAGTAATTGTAGTGGAGTAAAAGTACAACATTTGCCTCTGAGATGTAGTGGTGCAGAAGTAAAAGTATTGGAAATTGGAAATAATCAAGTAAAGTACAAATAACTCAAAATTGTACTTAAGTACAGTACTTAAGTAAATGTACTTAGTTACTTTCCACCACTGACAATTTGTAGACTACAAATTGTATGTAGGACACTACAGACTATATAGGGCAGACGAAAAGTATGTTTAGACCTGATTGTCAAGCATCTAGTAACTAATAACAAGGCACTACAGTAGTGCCTTGTTGTTGGTTTGTAGATCACTTTAAAAGTGAACCACTTGAACCCCTAGCATCCCTATTCTGGGGGGAATTCATCAAAAATTGCAGATGTACAAGCTCACAACTTGCTATTTTCATTAAAAAGTAAAAGCTATACAGTATATTCAGATAACCATTGCTATAGATTGTTCAGTAACACGGTCTCCCTGTCTCTTCAGCTCTTCTCCAGAAAATACATTTTCAGGTGGATTGCATATTTCATCCAATCATGAGAGATCTTTTTTTGTTTCATCATTTCCAATTTCACTTGTTTATCCTGTATCTTGTATCAGTTCTCTCTACTGATTGGGTAAAATTGGTATCCCCACCTGAAAATTAAGTTTCTGTTTACTAAAGAGCTGGAGAGATGGAGAGACCCCTGTTATTGAAAACACACTGTAGGACAGCAACACCAAACCCTGACAACAGACAACAGAATGTTTTAATGGGTGTAACTATAGTGATTCAGTGGGATGGAGCCAGGCAAGGATGGTGTCGCTTGCCTAAAAGAACAGATCCATATGCGAACAACGTGTCACAATGTGATGCGTTGTTTGCTTGTAGATCAGTTCTTTTCAAATCTGTACGACCAAATGCTCACTGGGAGCCTAGAATTCAAGGTCCTGGATTGATCACACGAAAGCCAAAAAGGCTTCAAAATCTGAGGTCCCAAAGGGATCTTTGGAGGTCAGAGGGGGTTTTGTGAGGTCGGTGACCCCCAGAGCATGTGTTGGCTGCTGGGGAAGCTGTGTCCTGTTGTCCCCCCCCCCCCAATGTCTCCCCTAGCTGCTCCAGACCACCAGGCTAAATATAGACAGGATATGGAGATAGACAGAGGAGGGAAGGATGGAGCACAATGGCTCACTACACACACACACACACACACACACACACACACACACACACACACACACACACACACACACACACACACACACACACACACACACACACACACACACACACACACACACACACACACACACACACACACACAGCTGAGGTTTTGCGGCATTGATGTTGCATTCAAGGCAACTTGGAACTCATTAGTTTTACAACTAGGAAATTTTGCAGCCTCCAGAAATGTCTTTCAACCGTTCAACTCTGGAAAAAAAACGTAAAAGTTAAGTAAAATAAACATGGATGCCCACAGGAAACGATATAAAATGATCGCGTACTGTAATTACAGATTAAATTATGCACTGAAAAACAAACACTTATATATAATATAATAATTCAATTCTTACCACTAACCATGAAGGACACTAAGCTTTCCTCTATGTTCTTTTATTGCCATGACGTCAGTCGCATCCGGGTCGGGGGGATCGGGGCACTAATGCAGAGTTTGGACGACCTCTCAAATCAAAATAAAGCCCCTCAACGTGTGAAAAACAAGTTGGGGGTCGGTGGGAAGGCTCCCAGCTCGATCTCGGGCTCTCCCCTGAGTTACCATCCATGAGGTCATTAAGACTTGAAGTGCGGATGAGTAAATATATATTTAGGCCTCTGTGGCCAGTTCCTCCGCCATCGGTGTGTGTGTGAATGTGTGTGTATGTGAATGGGTGAATGTAAATCACACTGTAAAGCGCTTTGGATCAAGGCGCCACATAAGTGCACCATTTACCATTTAACTTGAACGCAGCATTATGAGCATCTGTCTGGAGAAGGGGAAGGGGGGCAACAGCTGCATGGATTAGATGCAAGGAGGGAAGAGGGGGAGAGGATGGAAAGTAGAGATGTGCGTGTTTGTGCGTGGAGGGGGTTTCAGACAAAATGTAACAGGGTAGCAAGTGTGGGCGTGCAAATGCAAGAGCAAGAGTGAGTGTGTGTGTGTGTGTGTGTGTGTGTGTGTGTGTGTGTGTGTGTGTGTGTGTGTGTGTTTCTCTCTGCGGTGAGGACTGGCGGTTATTTGAGGATGGGTGGGTAACAGTGTGTGTGTGTGTGTGTGTGTGTGTGTGTGTGTGTGTGGGGGGGGGGGGGGGGTCCTTTGTTGTTGAAACACCTGTGTGTGCAGTCTGCAAGAATCCTACAGCACGTTTTTCTTTTTTCTTTGCATTATCTTATCACTTGTTACGATGTCTGTGGCTGCAGTATATCTCATTACTCTGCAGGTTGGAGTTTTGCTTCAGAAATACACAAAAACTAAACAATGTTATTAGTAAACATGTGATTGTTAAATTAATTATCTTTTTTTTTTTTTTATTGTGTATAGATTTGTACTTCTGTTTTATTTTTCTTCATGATATTCTGTGAATACTTAGCATACAGTGTCAAATTATCCTACTTGCAGCCGATGTTTATTTTATCCAGGTAACATGGTCTAAAACATGACTGGTAGAAATGTTCTGAGTACAGCAACATAACTACAATGCAAATATGCAGCAAAGAGCCTCTGGTCAGACTCGAACGTGGGTGGGCTGCACAAGGACTGAGCCTTAATGGTATGCCCTCTACCAGGTGAGCTACCGGGGTGCACCAACCCTTAACTGTACTACTTTGCAACTACATTTGAGAATCTGTCATTCCATGTGTCTGAGTGGTAAGAACAGATGTATTACAGCTATACTCATCATCTCCACATTGCTTTTACAGTTAGTTTATCTAGGAGTATTAGATGTCTAAAACACAAATGTAAAGTGATTGAAAGTTGACTATGATGCATCTAATGTGTACCTTAAAGGTGTAGTGAAATGAAAAATATGTTTTTCACACTTTTAGAGCATATCCGTGGTCATCATATGGGCATACCTAACAATAGATGCCAAAAAAAATAAAAAAAAACAATTTTTGTGAATTTTTACATCTAAAGTCCCTAAAAAGCCAATCTTAATTACTTCCTGTAAACGAAAACGTGCTGCGTGATGACATAATACAGCCTTCACGAATATAAATGAATCTTGATTACATGCACCTGTTTGATTCCCATAGCTGCATGTTCTTCAGACACAGCTGATTTTAATTACAGAGATACTCCGTTTTGAATCTCATTGAAGATGAGTGTATTACTCATTTTAAACTTCATCTGCACACTAAAATATGTATCTGAAAACATTATAGGTTCGAAATAAGCCAGGTAGTAGCAAACGTGCTTCACTGGCCGTCTCTCTCTCACTTGTAAATAAACACTAGCCGTGTGCCAGCACGGCTGAAGTGATTGAGATCCAACGTCCCATAGCCTGAAGGGATGGGACCTTCTGATTGGTTTAGAGTCGTTGAGCCAACGTTTCGGGCTGAACCTTCAAAATAAAATGACCGAAAATGTCACTTCAGTGCGTCTTTAAGGCCTTGAGGTTCAGATATACACTTCAAACAAGGAAAGAGGTGTGCATAGTTGAGCCACTTTTGGTGTTTCACATAGAGTATTGTACAATGGATGGATACAAACAAACAAACACATACAAGGCTGCATTCAGCATTCATACACATTTGCTGTTGTTTATTTATAATATATAATGTATATTTTCATAACAGCTGGGGCTATTTTTATTTATTTTTATTATAGTTATATTGGACTAAAATACTCCATACTCCATTGATCAAAATAACACTTTATTCATTCAAATAACTTCTTGATTGCAGCCTTAAATGGTTACACATATTGTTGCAGTATCCTCACTCACCAGCTTCGTTGGCTGCTTTGTTCGTCCACAGCTGCTCAAATGTCCTCTCCTCTGTTGTCTGTCCAAGCCCCCCAACCCCCTCCTCCCCCCGATTACGGTAAATACTGAATGAAGATGCTGGGCATGCAATTCACTAGCTCCCCCCCCCATTCAACTACTCACCATGTGAAGCCTGTAGAGTTGTGATTTTTTTGGGGGGTGCATTCCTTTATAGTGAATAAAGAATCCAAAAACAAGGGAAGAGAGAAGAGAACACTTGGATTGAAGAAGTGGTTGATGATAAATAACAGCAAAACTATATAAAAAAATCAGCGTATTTACTCCAAACCAACCCTCAGAGTATAATCCCAAGTGTCTTATATCCAGTCATATCCTCATTACTTCAAAAACACTTCCGGGCTTCCGGACACATGGCGTAATGAACCCCATGGGCATGCCCAGGCGCGTTCCTCACTAGTGCATAAGAAGGTTTACACCAGAACTGATCAAAAAAGTAAAAGCGCGTCAAGATACCAAGACGGTACCGTAATCAGCGGGTGGCAGGTATTTTGTGTTTGTTTTTGTATGAAATGTGTCCGTGTGAACTAGGCTATACCAAAAGTAATTTCAATCTAAAACATTTACTAGACAGACAGACAGACAGACACAAACAGACAGACAGACAGACAGACAGACAGACAGACAGACAGACAGACAGGCAGGCAGGCAGACAGACAGACAGACAGACAGACAGACAGACAGACAGACAGACAGGCGGATAGATAGCCGCCTCAGGCCCTGGGACTCAGGCCAGGGGGGCCCCTCAAGGGGGTACAGCAACAGATGCAGCCGCGGCCCTGTGGCGAGCCCTGTGGGGGGGATGCATTGCAGAATAATCCCCTGTTTGCCACGTTTGGTCAGAAATAAGGTTATGAACATCTCGTTTTGATGGGCCGAATGGTGCAGTGGTACAGTCAATGGCCAGAGTATGAATGAATCCTGGTTCGATTTCCACTAAGGGAATTTTCTTTTCGTAATGTTAATTGAGTTTAGTTTTTCTAAGTCACGGTTAGTACTGTATGGCTACGTTTCGGGATGGGTTTAGGGTATGGATCCCAGCAGGGTGTTTACCATATACATGCCCAGCGGTGGATTACCTGCCTGAAGGGAACCTCGGGGCACTGGCCTTGGTGCTGAAGCAGCTAAACTCTGCCCCAATGTACTATACATGCATATCTTATATCAAAATTGTATGTGGGTGGCCAGTGCGTGTCACAACCTAACGTCCGGTTTTGATTGGACAACCTAACCCATCCGCTTCAGGCCTGACAATCTAGTAAATATGCATTTTACTTATTTGTTTGTTTTTTCCCACCCGATGGCTGGGAGGAGAGCCAACATGGTCAGTTGAAGATCTCTTCGTTTATAATCATCAGGATTTTTCCTTTCCTTCAGTTACCCTTTTTATCCATAATGTTTGTAAGGTTTTCCTTTTTTTCTGTGGATCCTTCACAAAATAAAACCACAGAGATCACCACTCATCCACCAACACCACGCACACGCACATGCACGCGCACGCGCACGCACACACGAGTAAGGGGAATGAAAGAAAAAACTAAACAGAAAAGATCAAATCCCACAAACAAATAAACAACCTGAAAGACTAATAAAAAGAGAGAGAGAGAGAGAGAGAGAGAGAGAGAGAGAGAGAGAGAGAGAGAGAGAGAGAGAGAGAGAGAGAGAGAGAAAGAAACACAACGCACGGCAGGCAGACACACTCACTCACACGAGGCAGCAAAGACACAACTATGCACAGATCCAGATTTGTACACACACACACACACACACACACACACACACACACACACACACACACACACACACACACACACACACACACACACACACACACACACACACACACACACACACACACACACACACACACACACACACACACTTTTCCTGTGTGTCAGCCTGTCATTACGTGGTGCTTTGGGACTTTTTCGGCTGAGGGAACGGCTCAGCGAGGGAGTCGTCAAAACAGGAAGTGTTTTATGTAGCTGAAACATTCCATTTTTAACTCTCACACAGACAAACTAAAATACATAATACACACTCGAGCATGGAGCCCACTGGTGCAAGGGATTGCGTGTGTGTGTGTGTGTGTGTGTGTGTGTGTGTGTGTGTGTGTGTGTGTGTGTGTGTGTGCGTAGCACATATACTGTACAGTACTCTATACCTCTGTGTCTCATTGTGTGCTTGTGTCTGTATATCTTTGCAATTAGTGACAGTGATTATGCTTGTGTGTGTCTGCGACGTCTACGACGACTGTCACTGCTGTCTGATGAGCAGAGACAGATAAAGAAAGAGGCTATATATTCCACAACATTCTTACATGACAAGAGGGATTTGAACATATTCTATCAGCTATTCAGATGTCAGAGTGTCAGGCTGCTTACTGAAATAAATTCATCTGTTTTTATCTCCCTCTCCTCACCACTTATCTTTGAGACACATAACTTACTATCACATTATTATGTGATAGTATGTACTTATGCACATACTAAGTAAGTGCATAATGAAAAGTTTGATCTGCAATTTCTGAGCATGAAGATTATGTCAGATTTTGGAAGGCCATCTCCCAGCATGTCAAATTGGCGGACGGCGATGGATACCCTATGCAATATATGGATAATATGATCATTCATTATTTTTTAAACATCAAAATTAAGTCTCTCAGAAATGTTATCTACCATGTTGGACATGGTGTGTTGTCTTGAATTTGGATGCATTTTATTTGAAGCAATGTGCTAAAAACATTTTGGGTGGTTTGATCAGGACAGGAAGACAGTAAAGATGATGTCCAACTTGTTATCCCATGCTGCGTTTTTTCTTTCATAGTAACTGCATTAATCACTGCTACTGTAGATTTAGGGCATGTCCTCTGGTAGAGATCTGCACAATACTGTGCACACCTTTCTTTTTTTCCTCTCCATTCACTTTTAGCACATAAAGGAACGCAAACAAAGAAGAATACATAATAAAATGAGTCCTGTTACTTTGTTTGGGGAAAGTAAAATGGCTCTAATCACATTATATTAATCCTAATCAACGGCCTATACAGTACATCCCAGAATCCGATAAATAATCCTTGATACATGGGAGCTTATTAAACTGCATAAGTGGGACAACCTCACTCAGACTAAGGTACTAGTGTACAGTGGAAGAGTTTATTCATACTGTACATGTTGTCCTTGGCCCTGG
This sequence comes from Gymnoscopelus microlampas, assembly GCF_963454915.1. Classification (NCBI taxonomy): domain Eukaryota; kingdom Metazoa; phylum Chordata; class Actinopteri; order Myctophiformes; family Myctophidae; genus Gymnoscopelus; species Gymnoscopelus microlampas. The sequence continues at coordinate 18,824,117 of NC_139947.1, forward strand.
CTCCAGTCATGGCACCAATCCTCTCACAACCGCTGTGTGTATCAAACCAGATCCAAACCCATCCCCTGCAAACAATCAGCATTGTGATTACAACATACAGGCTCCTAATCAACTTAATGTCAGAATCTTAGACATATTTGTATTTGTGGACTCTTAGTGTATGCGTGTTTATTCCTGTGTACGTAAGTGTGTGTGTGTGTGTGTGTGTGTGTGTGTGTGTGTGTGTGTGTGTGTGTGTGTGTGTGTGTGTGTGTGTGTGTGTCTGCGTGCGTGCGTGCGTGCGTGCGCGCGCGCGTGCGTGTGTTCATTTAGTTACAGTGGCTGTGTGATGAGCTCTTGCCAGAAACACACCCAGTTAAGCAGCTGACTGCTTGAGGCTGTGGTCAGTGCTGACGTGGACTTACACTCACTGACTGTAGGCCGACATTTTTACTGACAAATAACATCACGATAGTAAAAGTTACTGGAAAGTTTGTAAATGTGAGGAAATTGGGACGTCCAGTCTCACCAAAGTGGTAGTTAAATGGAGAATCAGTGTTATAGTAGGTCCTATCAGCTTTCATTTGTCATTTTTTACGGCATTGCCTTTACAGGAGTCTAGCAGTCTATAAGAGTATTTTCTCTCAACCAAACACCGTTACAAAACATCTTCGGCAGCCTAAAGGATATGCTACAGTGCTATTTATAGCTGCTTTTCATATAAATAAAACCACATTCTTTTGAAAATAATTATTGAACTTAGGGTTTACAGTGGCCTCATTCTTTGGATAAAAGACTTCCTCTCAAACTGACCACATAAAGTCTGTGTCATTTGAAATATGTCTGATCAACTAACCATTAGTAGAGGGCTCCCGCAAGGATGTGTTCTCTGCCCTGCATTGTTTTCTTTGTACTCAAATGAAATCATGATTGAAGAACAAAGCTACAGTTTGTACAAGACAGTATGGTGATGATGTGGCCTGACTTGGAATTTTATTGAAGGGAGACTCTTTAAGTTATGTGACACACACACACACACACACACACACACACACACACACACACACACACACACACACACACACACACACACACACACACACACACACACACACACACACACACACACACACACACACACATCGCTCACAAACAGTTAATAAACTACTAATTACTAATGACGTGTTGGTTAACAACTTTCAGTACAAGTAAACTTGCTGCCAACTCCTTCAACTATTCTAACACCATCGGACCCCCCAGAACCAAGGGGGCTTTTTAGGCACAGATTTCCGCAGAACTGGTCAAATCTGGTACTGCAATTGACCTCAACCAGCTCATGGGCTACAGCAGTGGGTTGCATAGAGACATCAATAAAAACACATTATCATGAAAAACATCTAAACTAAGCATAGTCCAACCTACAATATTAAAAAACGACAAACCAAACACTACTAAGATTCCAATGGCTTGAATTCAACATCCCCCATCCTAATCAGCCTGATAAAGCCAACCAGGTGAGGAGTTGTACAATCTTATTGCTGCAGGCAGAAAAGATCTCCTATAGCGCTGCTTCTCACAACATGGTTCTAACAGTCTGTTGCTGAAGGAGCTTTGCTGCCCTGCCACAGTGTCATGTAGGGGGTGAGAGGGATTGCCCATGATGGCCAGGAATTTAGTCTTCATCCTGCTTTTGGCCACCGCTTTTGGCCACCTCCTCCACAGTATCCAAGGTGGTACCGAGGACAATGGGCTTGACACACGGGATTGCTCGTGGAGGTAGTTTGTGACATAGATACATAAAGGACACTCATTTTATTTAACATTATGACCTCAAGACTCAACGAATACCAGGAAGGACATAATATGACTATGTCAATAACCACCCGGCACCCTCCCTGCACCATCGTGAGGCATTTTGAGCTTATAGATCACGTGAACATTTGTGATGAGAGTAAGCTTTCAACATAATATAATTAATACATTAACACACACAATATTTTCTTATTGCATTACTCACTGTCTGACTTAAGGGTGTTGGAGGGCTTTCTGTACCCAGGGGCCTGGAAACCCCAGAGAACGCGAGTGAGGCATTTGTCTCAACAGGCTTGAACAGGCTAGGACCCCCTCATTGAGGGGGTCCTAGGGGTTTCCCAGGAAAATGGGGAACATTTTCCTTGACAGAACAAATAACCCATTAAAACCGGGAAAGCATCTGTGTCATTTTAGATTTTTACGTTGGTTATTCAAAAATAGCAGATCTACAAGCTCACAGCGTGTCATTTCGTGCCATGCTGCGAGCTTGTACATCTGCTATTGTTGAAAAATCTTGAAAGTGTGAGAACTACTGATTTAGAAGGCATTTGTAAAATCGGCCTCAGGTCTTTTACATTTTTCAGCCAAATCGAAAAATTTGGACCCGTTGTGAGCTTGTAGATTTGCTATTTTCAAAACATGTTGACAAATCCTCTCTTACGGGGGTCTCTGGCACATCGTCTTTTCAGATGGGGTTCTGCTGCCAAACACATTTCCATTTGGGGGTTAGGTCCTTGACATGAACATGTTTGAGAACCGCATGGTCAAGGGTTCAGTCATGTGAGCTGGCTGCGGTTCGGTTTGCCCGCTTTTTTACCCCATGAAGCTGTTACTCCTTTTGACAGCATCAAAGTTATAAGGGTGTGATTATCCCTTTAAGTATGACGTGTAGAAAAATAGTCTATGTGATGAATGTGGCAGAGTTGACATCTTTGTCCCCTGCCAGTGAATTGTTGTAGCAGACTGCATGTTAAACACGGGTCAAACCCAGACGTTAGAGCGGAGGAGGTTTTTCCTATCCCAGAATTCCTCCTCAGCCCACACGCACTTCCTACAGTCCGCGGCCATGGAGTTGAGTTGGAAGTAGAAGAATGGAGAGCAGGGCAGAACAATCCTCCCAGCGTTACACTATACACACAGTGGTGGGACAAGTACTCAGATTAGCAGACCACAATAGAAATATTCTCTTTAGTGTCAATATTCTTAGGCTGCAGGACCAAACCTAGAAGTTGTCATTATGCAAAATTGAGCATGGATTGTTATTAGTGATGCATTAATGTGTAAGTGCTCATGACTTTCATGTACCAGCTGGTGAAGATGGGGCTGATTTGAATGACTTTACGTGCTGATGGGTAGCTTAACCTACAGTAATACATCCTCATTTATCACTTAATGTATGTTTTGTTTGTTTTTGGTATCTGTCTCTTTAGACAGACGTGTTAGCTCCCACAAATATTTTTTTTGGGGGGGGGGGTTCTCAAACGTTCATGTCAAGGACCCCCAAATGAATGTGTATTTGGCCATGGACCCCAATTTGAAAAGATTTAGTGCCATGAACCCCCATACAAGATTTGTGTTTTTCAAAAATATTCCAAAATGTTCAACTTCTTTCAAGATTTGTAATATTATTGTTAACCTATTATTATATGTAGCACGAAACATTATATACCTCTATTTGGTGTGAATTGTGAAGAACGATGTTTCAAACATTCAAACGTTTGTATGAGCCTCAATCATTGTTTATTTTGTATCGGGAGTGCCCTCGCATCCACCAACACAACTCCCAAAAAGAGTCAGGCTTCGCTTCAGAGACAAGAAGTAACTCGCATTTAGTCAGTAAAATAGCAGGTGAAGCAAGCAGTTTCCACACCGCAACAGGAGTCTTGGGCAGCACTCTGTGGATTTGTCTATAGTCCTGGACATTACATGTATGCAGGCTATCAGTGGAGGGGAGCAAGAACTTGGCTTCACTACTCTTAAGAGACCACTAGACTATGCACAAAGCATCTGCCCGACCTTATGGCACAGGAGCTCCTGACCAGAGCTGTGTCTGAGTGTGCCACGGTTGGTCTAGCGATAAATGCCAAGAAAACCAAGGTTATCACCTACTGTATAACACCCTCACAGACCATCCACTTCTAATGACAACAAACTGAGGTTATGACCTATAACACCCTCACAGACCATCCACCACAGGAGGCAATGCCCTGAAATAAGTCAGCAGGGGAGGAAAGTACCTGCAAAGCTAGCCAGATATATGAAGGATGGAGATGACTGGAGAAGCCGCCAGAGGGATTGTCTGAGGATGAACCAGAGAGAGGGGGACTCTATCTCTCTATGATGAGTTCCAAAGTTTGACCCTGGCCATCACTCAACTGATGAAGTCAAGTATAAGACTGCTCAGGGTAGGAACCCCCCCCTCTCTTTTCTTTGCTGCTGCTGCTTGCGTTATACGCTGTGAGCATACTAATGTGATACAAGCTGTACTGTCATTTTGGGACCCAATGACTGGGAGGCAATAAAACATGTTCAGTGACTGTTTGTGGCTCTGAATCGACAGTGTGTATGTTGTGTCGTTTCTGTTGTTGGTGGTGAGTTCTGACAGGGTACAGTATATGTGGCTCTTGGTCACTTCAATTATCTTATGTACGACAGTGCGAGTTTGCTATTTCCTTTTAAGTTCAACTAGAGGTTTGACATAATTGTCATCAATTCCAATTGAAGACTGATCTACAGTGTGAGTGTTGTATTGCGGCTGTTGTTGAAGGTTTTGAGTTGTGACAGGGTCGCTGACTGTATTGGTTCATGACTGGCTTGGTGGCAAAACCTACAGTATTTTTATGTAGGCCTATTCTTCAAGGCCATTATTCATTCATTAATTTTGTGTTGTAATGTGATTGTTGCTCTATTGTAAGTTTTTCATGTACAAACTTCTCTGACTCTTCTCTGACTCGTTTTTAGATAAAGGTCCATAGATGTGTACAGATTGCTCAAAAAGTGTTTTTCAAACTACTCAAAATGGCAGAAAATCTAAGGGCGGAGTTCATGGGTCACAATGGCAGAATTGTTCCTCATGAGTAGAAACATATGTGTAAGCAAGTTTCATGGTTGTACAGTAGGTCAAAAGAGGCCTCAAATATGCTTGTTCAAAGTTAGCATTTTCAATTGATATAATGCCAACCTTTGGCCAATGCTTGTGAGTTTCATTTCTTGGCCATTTTGCATCTACCATTACACCAAGTTTTGTAAAAAGTAACTGCACGGTTAGGTCAAAGCTGAAAAAACTGCGTAAGAAGAAGAAAAGGAATACAACTAACAAATACAATAGGCTGTCAAATAATTGTAGTGGAGTAAAAAGTAGAAGTATAAAGTATCACAACATCGAAATAGGCCTACTGAAGTAAAAGTACCTCAGAATTGTACCTACAATACTTGAGTAACTGTACTTGCTGTAGTTACTTTCCATCATGATGCGATGCGTTGTACCGTAAGTTGAAGATCTACTGTAGATCTTAAGTAATACTGTAAATTAACTATGCCAGCTGTTATAAAGGAGAGGAGACTAGGAGACGAATGAAAATAGAAAGGAAGGTAAGAAATGCAACGGGAAAGAAAGGAGGAAGCTAAAAAAAAATAAGAAAATGATTTGATAAGAAAAACATCACATTGTTTACGCAAAACAATACTGACTGACAATTATTCAGTCACATGGCAGTGATATTAAAACGCTGAATTACAGCTCTATTGTTTCTAAACCGGGCCCCAAAAAATGTTGTTTGCCAAGTTCTGAGGAGCAGGGAGGGAGTAAAGGAATTTAAATATGTATATATATAAAAAAAGACTGAATGAATAATGTCCGTCATGTGCGTGATAGCGTGAAGTTGAACCCTTTGGGACGTGATCTCCATGTCTCCCAGCTCCGTTCCTTAAAAAACAGACATCTCTATATTTACCAGCGCTGCCACACTCCCTGGAGGGAAAGCACCCGTTCGCATGTTGTCCCTCCAAGCAAACCAAAATAAACAGCAGGGAAAACCACAAAGGCTAAATTTGGATGCTCGTGCGGAAAAGGTCCCCCCCCCCCCCCCTCATCATGCCTCTGTGATTGTGCTCTCGCATACTTCCAAAAAAATGAAAAGAGGCAAGGGGGAGGGGGGGGGGGGGGGGAGAGGCAAAGTAAGGGGGGAAGAGGGGGGACAGAGAGAAGATGTCAGAGAGGAACAGATGGAATTGGGCGTTGTGTAGAAATGGCAGTGGGGTTTGTCATGGGAGTCGAATGTAATGATTGCAGAGTATATTTTGACATAGCCTATACAGGCTTGTACTCGGATGATTCTGTGTCGTGAAATGCTCAAATCCTGATTTAGACAAAAATAGCCGACTTTTAAGTTCACTTCACTTCGTATTGCGACGCGTTGTGAGCCTGTAGCTCGGCTATTTTATAACACTAAACTAGACTACGCTCGGCTACACTAAGTTTTCCTAACACTGAACTTTCAGTGCAGGCAGCTATACTGTAAGTGTCTCAAGTAAAAGTGAACAGCTCAACTGCAGAATTACACGGCAGCCCTAGACAGACTCTAGGGCAAAAATATTATTTTTATCAGCAACGGTAGACAAAAGCAATTATCTGGCTCCCAATTGTTTTGACTTTAAAACTTTAAACGTGAATAACAAGAGTGCAACACTGCTGTGGGACTTTTTATGCACTTCCCTTTTGCAGCATCTGTCAAGACTTTAACAAAGCAACACATTCTAAGCTCTCACTTGGAGTAAGAGAGAGAGAGAAAGAGAAAGAGAGAGAGAGGCAGAAAGTTGTGAATGTGATGTTTACTGTACAAATCTCAGCTCCACCCAAAAGTTGACCTTCTGGTGCCGTTACAAGACAGCATAAAATAGAATCCTCCAGCACAACACGCGAGCGCTGTAGACAGAATATACTGAGCCTGTTCAGTCAAATCCTCAGTGTTAATTTAACAACGGAAAGAGTACAATTACTGTATCCACTTGGTTACAGTTGTACTCTCTTCGGAGTTATACACCAATGATATTACTGTGCACAGAATGAATGCCATAAACAGATTTCATCTCAAAGATTAGTCAACGAATGTATAGTTTTACAGTAAATACAGTTTTCAAAGTACAGCAAATGGAC
>NC_139947.1:18833562-18931062 GCF_963454915.1 Gymnoscopelus microlampas
ACAGTCATGAACACCCACCCACTCACTCTCAACTGAGACCCCCACGCACACATACACACAAAAAAAGTACAAAATATGTAACGGAATGGACTGCAATCCTTAGCGTATGCTCCATCGTAGGGCGGTGTTGTGTATACTGAAAATAGCCGATACACAAGCTCACAATGTGCCGTGAATGCGGCGCATTGTGAGCTTGTATATCGGCTATTTTTGGCGCGTTACATAAATCGGGCTCTAGGGTCGTGACACACACATTCATTAGATAGGCTTGTTTCTCCCATTTTTTAGCTATCTTCTTCCCTCCCTTCTCAGTAAAGCTCCCCCCTCTCTCTCTCTCTCTCTTTCTCCCCCCTTCCCTCCAGAGCTCATGCCAAGTGGACCCTCCCTTTTTCCTGAGTCCAGAGCCCAGAGACGAACCTCCTCAACTGGGTCATGGCACAACTTCTCGCTCCCTCCCTGGAGTACATTACACACCATAAGAAGCACTGTAGTTATTCTACTTTTGTGTTTTTCACTAGTTTTTAGTTTATATAGTTTTAGCTTAAAAAGATCCCTGGCTAATAAGCCCAATATGCCTTAATACATATAATTGTCTTCTATAACTAAAATGTAAAATTAAAAACACCTTAAATATTTTATTTATTTTACAAATAGTTCATCTTTCACTCAATAGGGGCAACGCCCGTCGCAAGTTGATGACGTCATTCGTCCATGATGTGTGGTCTATCCCTATGGAATTTATGGAATGCATGTGAAAATAAAAAACAACTTAACACTTGTATATGAGCATCAAATCAATATTTTAAGTGTTTTATGTGCACATGTATTGCATTAATTCCATAGGGCTAGACCACACATGGACAAATGACATCATCAACTTGCGACGGGCATTGCCCTTCTTGAGTTCTAAAATAAATAACATATTTTAAGGTGTTTTAAAAAAATATATTTTAGGTGTAGAGGGCAATTATAATGTATTAAGGCATATTTGGCTTATTAGCCAGGGATCCTTTTAATGTTCATCACGCATCAACTTACTTGAGCATTGTGAGCTTGTATATCTGCTATTCTCAAAATATTTTAAAGTTTGTTAAAGTATAAAGTAGGGATTAAGTAGTTCATATTGTAACACATTGGAATATTGTTTTTATGTGCGCTACTTTTGTATTCATGTAAATTTAACCAAATATATTTCTATTGGTGCCAAATCTTGCTGGCCAGGGCTTGGGGGTAATCTTTGATAGAAACAGAGGTGCCCCATAAAGACTTCTTGTTTAGGGCCCCCCAAAACCTGGGGCCGGCACCGGTAGAATCATGCAAACATGAGGTGTAGCTATAGGGAGGAGGTCAGAGGGCTGGAGCAGGATTCACTGAGTGATTCATGGTAGAAAACAGTACGGTACAGTACTTGTTACTATAATTGCTGACCATGTGCCATTTAAGTTTAACTGATGTATCAAGGCAGGGGTGAAGCTATCATTTGATTCAGAAGTGAGGGGAACAGATTATTGAGGAGTAGGCTACGAATGTGTACAGCATGGCTCAGTACGAGGAAAGTAGGTATAAAACAGTAGGATTTTTTGGGGGACTTACTAAGTTAGAATACCAGCAGTGGGCACAAGACATTTGGCACTGATTGGTCCAGCATTTTGCGAGATTAGATCTGGACACACTTCTTGACAGCTCGCCCTTGAGGAGCCATGGTTTAAAAATATAACATATTTTGGTTAATGCATCATCTACAAAATATGTACGGCTGGACAACTCGTATTTGGAATTGAGACTTTTAAAGTATCAATTAAAGTATTTTTTTTACTGTAGCTATACTGATGAGAACTATATGCATTGCTGTGTGATAGGTAACCACAGGACTTTGCGCTGTTGTTTTTGTAAGATACACCATGTGAAAAGCCGCTGCTATGTTTTGTTTAGGGATGGCGGGAGGGCGTTTGGCCATGGGTGAGGAAGACTGCAGCGTGGAGTTTCACCATTCTACGTATTGAATTGCGCGTAAGTCGTTTTGAGATGGTGGGAGAGATTTGTGGTACTACTATCTTTGGTTGAAATCTTTTTTAAGCATATACCTTACACAAGTGGTTCTCAGCCTTTTTTAGCTCTGGACCACTAGCATATTTCAAACAATCCTCAAGGGCCACCCCACCACTCCACAACACACACATAAACACACACACGCACGCACACACACACACACACACACACACACACACACACACACACACACACACACACACACACACACACACACACACACACACACACACACACACACACACACACACACACACACACACACACACACACACACACACACACACACACACAACAGAGCACATAACACAGTCATTTCTATTTCATTAAAAAGCTGGATTTATGCTTAGTCGCTGACGTGTTCTGAGCTTGTAGGTATCCAGGACAACACCCAGGTTTTTACTGTGCAGGGATGGTCTGCAAACACTTCCAGAGCGGATCATTTACTGCACTAATTTAATTCTTCCAGTCGATAAACATGCCACTGATCAAGACACATGCTGTGAATATTGCTCCCATGGGGTTGCTTATCCTGCAGGTTCCAGATGTGAAGGAATGTCACTTAGAGCTTGAAGGAGTTTAAGAAAAAAGGAGCAAAGACTATTTCCCTGGGAAAATGGAGTACATTTATTAGGGAAAGATGACAAGCTATCAGTGGATTTTATTAGATTAGGAGCACATTAGTTGTGAAAAATCACACGTATAAATATAAAAGCAATATTAAGCAGTCACCTCTTTTACATTTGTCTGCAAGAACAGCTGTGTGCTGGCGGAGACTTGGCCAAGGCAGTGAGAACCGTTATTCACTAGACACTAGCAAGATATACTGTACATCACAGCTGTTTGACCTCGCATCGCCAACAACTAGGGCTGCAAGTAGAGATTAGGGATAATTCTATTGATACTTTTTCGATTCATCGAATGAACGAGAAGCACATTTTGTGGGGGATATTTTGAAATTGAGTCTATATAGGAAGTGACAGTTCATATGAATGGCCTGTAGTTTTGCTGTTTTCCCCTGCTGGTGTCAGAAGAAATAACTCAATGCAAGTGGGTGGGTTTTTGCTGAACTTTAGACTTGATTTTATTACCTTAATAAACATTGTCATAAATACTAAATGCTTCCAGTCGCTAGTTTAAAGTCTTCTTTCAATCACCATGATATGTGTTTTGATAAATGATGGTCCCATTTATTTTAAAATTGATGATAAAGTAGGGTATGCTCTAGGAGGGGCGTGGCTACCTTGTGATGCTTGGATTGACAAGCTACACAACCAATAGCATTCATTCCCCACCCCCGCTCTATTCATTTCCGGTTGCTTAGGATATGACGCGATATGACGCGATATAGAAAGATGGCGGATTTGAAATTGCTGAAAAATAGGCTTCATTTACGGTCTGTAGAGTCTATGGGCGCCAAGCTACACGGAGGAGATTGCAACCATGGCTTTTCACACAGAGATAACCTTTTCAGGCTGTATTATAGAACAGATCGAGAGAAAATGGAAAGTGTGGCTGTAGTGACGGTAAAACAATGTATGATATGACACATGAAAACTGGGTGGGGTGCCTGTTCAGAGTGTGAAAGTATGATGTATGAATACATGCCATTTGTGGTCTTCTTTATATTGTATGTGATTGCAAGTTTGTGTTGGCAAATAAATCCAACAAACATTCAGTGCCTTGTTTAATCTCCCCAGAAAGGTTCCTGTGAACCAAAGTGTTGACGTTTCGTCTGGCAGCAGAAATGGCTCATACATTGTAGCATTGTCAATGTAATTTCAATAAAGTATTACACGAATGTTGCATTGTGTATGTTTTTCTTATGTTTTGATGTTTTGCGAGATGTAAATTAGGCTATTCATATTATGACAGTCATGAGTCACCGCTGTGCACTTCCAGATTCCATTTTCGGAGAGGATGGCGAGCCCTTATTGGCTGGCCTTTGTTACCAAGGCACCAAGGCCAGCCAATGAGGAAAAAGTGATGAGAAAGCGACGGCTAGTGCAGCGTCTGTTTACTGATCAGCCCTGCGAGCTGTCGAGCTGATAAAAAAAAAGAAACCAGACAACTGAGAACATTATAATTGGGTAGTCACATATGAAGGCTAATTTATTTGATCAATACAACTTGTAGGACATGTTTGCGATGTGGCTCTGTACGATAAGAGGGTTGGTCTGTGTGTCTATCTGCGTGCTTGTTCGGAGCTAATTCACCACCCTGGGCGTCCATTGCCCAGGGCATTACTTTTCAGGGTGTTAACTGTGGTTAATGAGGGAAGTTCGGCAGACATGAATGGATATAAACACAAGTAGCCAACTAAAATGGAAAGACAATGTCCAAAGAATATCTAAACTGTGTGACTGGACTGCTAAAATTACAGTTGTGTGATGAAGTTATGGCTGGCCCGTGCCATAACAACGGTGAGTTAATTTCCAACTTCATGAACAGAACTGAGAGGCCGCTGTGCCAAACTTTCCATTGATTATACAGTACTGTAGCTATTGATAATAAATTACTTGTACACTATGCTGAACTGTGCACTGATGCCAGAAATAGTTAACTTTATAGCCTTTCCTTCCGTGAGCCCGATGCTGTGCAGTGGTTCTGTGTTTGTCGTTGATTTGAATTCATGTACCGTACGTACATAATGCATGCATGCAGCTATGGCTGGAGGTGGTCAACGGGGTCAACGTGACATGGCGCAAAGACACCCGACTTAATATTTTGAGGGCAATTAATTCATTAAGAATGTAATTAATTAATAAATAATAATACAAATATTTTTTAAGTGTCCCCCTCCAGGGTAGAATCGGATTTGCGCCCTTGCTAACAGCTGTATTCCCACTGGGCAATTTCGTTGACTGATCTTTCACAATGGGGGAGGTATAGTAACCAGTCTCGCCGATATATCAGCCATTATTTTACTTTTTTGATTACATCCGTAGATATTGCCAATTCGCAGATATGTCCCGATTTTTAACCGCTTTAAACCTGGCGACAGCGTCCCTATTTTGGGGGGCATGTGTCATACATTTCAAAAAATGTTCTCAAAAATAAACTTTTCTAATACATTTTCAAATTGATAAGAAAAGATTGCACTTAATGACAAAATATCGGTCAAAACATGGACTCTGCGTCAGACCCAAAAATCGGGCAATGGTCAGGCTGTGAATGAAGCACTCCCACCTCTTGCAAGAATATCTTCCTTGGATGTCGTTGAAACAAGGTTATATTCAATGTTGAACGTGTGACATTTGAGACTGATCTGTCACGATAGGGAAGAAGTAAGGGTGGTCCAGAGCCTCGCGGGCGGTCAGTCGGGTCTGGTGGTCATAACACAGCATCTTGTCCAGGAAGTCCAGAGCCTCGGGGCTCACCAGGTGCTGGTTCGTACTGTGAACGAAGCGCTCCCACCTCATACGAACATGTCCTCCTAGGATGTCGCGGAAGCGAGGTTCTAGCTCAAGGTTGTACTTGTCAATGTAGCCATACAGGTCTTCAGTCCCAAGTACCTTGGCTATTCTCACCAACTGGTCATAGTTGTCGTGTCCTTGGAAGAAAGGCTCCTTCCTAAAGATCATGCTGGCCAGCATGCAGCCCAGACTCCACATGTCAAAACTGTAGTCATACATCTGGTAGTTCAGCAAGAGCTCCGGGCCTTTGAAGTAGCGTGACGACACTCTGACACTGTATTCCTGCTCCGGGTGGTAGAACTCAGCCAGACCCCAGTCAATAAGGCAGAGCTTGCGGTGTTCGTGATCAATCATCACGTTATGTGGCTTTATGTCCCGATGCATGATTCCCATGCTGTGGCAGTAATCCAGGGCCTTGAGAATCTCATGCATGTAGAATCGGATGTCATAGTCGGTCAGGGTCGGATACAGTTGCTTGAAGTCTGTGTTGTTAACGTGCTCAAAGACCAGGGCGGGCGTTCCGGATACCGGGTCTTTAACTATATCAATCAGAGAGATGATGTTGGGTCCTCCACGCAGGTTCTCCAAAATCTTGATCTCTTTCTTGATTTTGTCTTCCGCCACTGGCTTGAGTATCTTCACCACCACCTGATCATTGTTGCTAATGTTGATCGCTTCAAAGACCTCACTGTATTTTCCGCGGCCCAGCTTCCTGACCAACTGAAAGTCATCCTGATTTCCCCATTGGACCAAATGGGACTCGTAGTCCCAGTACTCCTTGGGCCGGTGTGTGTTGACCTCGGTGTACATGCGAGCCCGGCTTGACACCAGTCCCGACATGTCTGACAGCTTAACGGAGGTTGCAGAGAATCTGCTGCCACCAACTATAAGGATGAATGGAAGGTGGGGAGGGAGGGAGGAAGGACAAGCAGGTTGGGGGGAGGGCTTTTGTTCCAAACAGGACCGGGGGTATGGGGGACTTTGGCTGTGGCCAAAGGGGTTAAATAGCTGTCCTTTGGACGGCTATTTATTTGACCAATTCAGTTATCAAAGTTATTCTCGTGAAGCTGAAGTTTTACCAGCTTGGAGACTCTCTTCCCTCCCCGCATCACAGGTACTGTAGAGTCGTCTGCTGTCTTGGAGACAATATGGTGGAGCGTTGCCGTACACATTAATCAGAGAGTACTTGGTCGCCAGTCAATGATGTCAGTGCTATGATGTCAGATATTGTCATATTTGGGCATGTGAGACAGACATTTTAGACAAAAGAAATGTATGACATGTCCAAAACAGGGCAGAAAATATCGGTCGGCCTCTAAGGCCTTGACTACATGGATCATTTTCAAAGGATATTTCCGATCTCCGTCTCCCATTGAACATGGGAGTGCATTCCCAATCAGCAGAAGATTAGGAATGCATTTCTGTGTTAAATTCGAGCTGTCAAAAAACCTGATTTAAAATGTTGTTAAAAGGCTTATTTGACTAAAGTCATATGTAGAAATTGGCCTGGCCCCCCAGTTCTGGATGGCAATGCTATGTGGCCGAGTGACAGAACTGCCCTGAGCTACAGCGAAGGGGGAGGTCGAAGGTGATGTCACACATAGGCCTACCTGTAGGGCTAATCCAAAACCATCGTAGGCCTATCTGGCGGACAATAAACCGCGGATGCCATGGACTAAATAATGTTAGGTGCAGGAGACACCAGTGCTTGCGGGTGAAGTGGTGCAGTTGATGCAACAATGCTAAGTTAACTTGTAAACTTGTAATTAGACCTAACAGTGCTAACCAATCATAAACAACCTGACTTTTTTTTTTTGCATGCTCATGCTCAATACAAAAAAACAACAATGGGCTAGCCGAATAGATCATCACTTTCTCATACGCTCCGCTTTACATGGTTACACTGATTTAAAAAAAAAAAAAATTATCAATTAAAGAAATCTACATTTTTGTGACCAAAAATGAGGATGAATGAATTTTGTGTGGATGAGAGCCCCAAATGTAAAGGAAAATGTGCATTTTGCTTAATATCCATGTAAGTATGGATACAGACAGACAGTCAGAGATTCCTGGAATTTATAGATAGATAGATGAGACAGCAGGCTATTCTTAAACGCACACCTAATCGTTTGATTTACCCTAATGTGTATTCCAGCAGGAAGGTACATCTGAAGATGTCTGTGTAGTGCAGCGGATAACTGCAGAATATAGCAAGAATCGTTCACTTTGTGATGCAAGCATGAAATTTGGTACATTTACTCTCCAAACCTCACTCTTTTCAAAAATACCGCTGGCCACGCAAAATTCCAAAATGGCGGCCCACAAATCCAAGATGTCCGTCCAAAAGTTAGGTTTTTCCTTTATAACTTGAAATGTATTGTATTTTAAGCACCATAAATGTATTAAAGGTGAATATAAATGTGGGCATTGCGGATATTTTGGTACCAAGTACATGTCTGTATCTATTACGGTTCTTGAGATACAGCATATAGGTACTTTTACAGACTCGGGAGAGCAATACATTTGTAACACTGATTGTTGTTAAGTGAATATGGCAAAATGAAAATGTTATTTTCATAACCTGTTTTCAGTAGGGCTGTAACATAAAATTCTAAATCAAAAACTAAAACAACTTAACAACTATGAAACTTTCTTTTTGGCGTGCACATGTTTTTGGTCTATGCGTTCAAATGGGGCCATTGCAGTACAGAATTTAGACATTGATAAAATCTTACAAATGCAATAGAGTGAATGTCAGCACACAACCAGGGCACACTGGTGACATCACTGCTGTGTAACTCAGCATGGGGTTCAGTGTCGGCTGATCTAGATATACTAATGTTTTATTAGCCTTGTAGGTGTAGTATAGTTTAGTTTAGTGTCCCAAATGCTGTCTGACTGCCCCATATCCATTAGCTAGTAAACCATAGTTGGTAGTTAGTAGATATAGTCAGATAGCCGCACCTGAATCGACAGGGTGTGCCAGCGCGGGAGAGCCGAGCCAAGGGTAACGGGGCTTAAGTTACCCGGATGGTGTACAGATCACACAGGACTTAAATGGCATTGGATGAATGATCGGGCTAGGTGTAGGTTAACCGATAATAACTGAACCTAGTTGTAAGGCACCTGAAGACAATCCATCCTTCTTCTATGAGCCAATCAAGAAAAACAAAGCTGACTTCTTCAGACAGGATTCCTCTTCTGCTGAACCCTCAAAGCAGAAGCTTCTCAAGGAGGACTGTCAGCTGTTCTCAAAGCTTTTCATCTCCTGTCAGAGCCGAGAGTGTGACCTGCAGGAGTTCTTTCAGCATGAGAACCAGTCCTTTCCTGCTGCGTTGAGCAAGGGTGGAAGACTGTACTCTTGCCAGAAGTCTCAGCTGACCTCTATCCTTGAGACTTATGTCCCACCAGTTGACAAAGAACCTGAGGCAGATGTTCTCATTGTAGATGGGTCAGCTTTGGTCCATGCCCTGCCACCAAAAAGATCCAAGACATTTGAGGACTATGCAGCTCTTGACTTCCTACCAGTGATATACATGTACAGCAGCAAGTACACAATGACACATCTGGTCTTTGTTGTGTACAGCCCATCGAGTCTTAAAGCTGAAACCAGGTCCAAACGTGGCCATGGAGGAAGACGCAAGGTGACAAATAAGAACACTATGCCATCTAACTGGCATAACTTCCTGAGGCACAAGTTGTATCACTTTCTTGCCGACAAGGTTGCACAAATGTTCGTTCCAAATATTGTGATTGTCACCTGCTGTCCTCAGCATGCATGAAACTGGTCTTGATGGACTGGATAAATGCTCTCATGAGGAAGCTGATAGCTGCATCTTTGTGCACGTCAAACATGCTGCAGAACATGGTAGCCAATCCATCCTGATCAAGGCAAATTACACAGATGTTCTCATCTTAGCACTAAGTGTCTTCGCTGCTCTTCAAGAGGCTGGACTACAGCAGATATGGGTTGCATTTGGACAAGGTCAGAGCCTGCGCTGGATCAGTGTGTATGACCTATTTCATTTTGTTGGCCAGGAGAAGGTCAAAGGCATGCTATTCTTTCATGCCTTTACAGGATGTGACACCGTGTCAGCCTTCCGCAACAAAGGCAAGAAAACTGCTTGGCAGACATGGGACATATGCCCAGAGGTCTCGCCTGTATTCTCCAAACTGGGTATTTACCCTCCCACAGTGGAGGATTGTGACCTACATATTCTGGAGAGGTTTGTCATCCTAATGTATGACAGATCCAGCACAGCTGCTACTGTGGATGAGGCCAGGTTTGACATGTTTGCCAGAAAGCAGAGGCCTTCTGAGTCAATCCCACCAACCAGAGCAGCTTTGCTCCAACACACCAGGCGTGCTGCCTACCAGGCTGGTTGTGTGTGGGCCCAGGCAACCCAGTGTCAGCCAGGAGCAGAGGACCCTGCAGACTGGGGATGGCAGAAGGTTGGTGAGGAATGGCAGGTCTTCTGGACAGCCAACTCTCCAATAGCCAAGATGTGCAGCTTACCAAATGTGGCTGTAAATATGGCTGTCGTGGCAGGTGCAAGTGCTATAAACTGGGTCTCATGTGTACAGCTCTGTGCAGTTGCACCTGTGCAGTGTAACTCAAACCTCTTTTTTATGCTCTCCCGATTCCGTAAAAGAACCTATAAGCTGTATCTCAAGAACCGCAATAATATAGACATGCACTAGGTACAAAAATATCCACTTTTATCAACGTCTAAATTCTGTACTGCAATGGCCCCATTGGATTCATAGACCAAAAAACATATGCACGCCAAAAAAAAAGTATCATAGTTGCTAAGATATGATTACTTCAAGTTAACGGCAGCCATCTTGGACGCCATAGTGGATTTAGAATTGTATGTTATAACCCTACTGAAAATAACAGGTTATGAAAATAACACCAAATATCACCATATTCACTTATTAACAATCAATGTTACACATTTCTTACTCTCCTGAGTCTGTAAAAGTACCTATATGCTGTATCTCAAGAACCGAATAGATACAGACATGTGGTACCAAAATATCCGAAATGCCCAAATTTATATTCAACTTTAATACATTTATGGTGCTTAAAATCAATACATTTCGAGTTATAAAGGAAAAACCTAACTTTTGGACAGACATCTTGGATTTGTGGGCCGCCATTTTGGAATTTTGCGTGGCCAGCGGTATTTTTGAAAAGAGTGGGGTTTGAAGAGTAAATGTACCAAATTTCATGCTTGCATCACAAAGTGAACGATTTTTCTCTTAGCAGCTCCACTAGTGTGAGCATATCAGGATGTGACTACATCAATTGCATTCTACTAATGTCTGCATACTGCATGCGTATGTGAGAAAGTAATGTGTGTGTTTGTGTGTCTTTGTGTGTCAGAACCATTTCCCAAAAGTGTGGCATGCAGTAATTGTGCAGGAATGTGAATGCAGTGGCACTATGTGGCAAAGTTATTATGGAGACCACAATGACTCCAATAGACTGGAAGTGTTGCTGCGTTGTTCTTGCTTTTATGTTTTTGTTTTATTTCCAGCTTAAACCCAGAGACATCCTCCATATATCATTCAAATTAATAACAGTTTAGTTAGTAGTTTCTTCCTGGAACAATATTGAATATCAAAAATAGAGGATCTACAAAACGGGTCGCAATGCGACGCCTTGGGAACGGTTTTGGACGTACAAGGTTTCCACCCAACAGCGACGATATATAACCAGATGACAAACGTATTAAGAAGTGACTTGGCCTAATAACACATTTGTTCTTTGGTACCAAGGACAAAAGGTTGAAAAGTTAGTGCTCACCTTAACTCCCTGTCTATCATGAATTCAGATCTAAATTTGCAGAGCCACATCAACAACAAAGTCAGACATAATGCAATGGACATCTGAGCAGAGCTGAACACATCACATCACATCAATTCTCAGATCTTTGCACTGGCTTCCATTGAGCCATAGAATTGCTTTAAACATTACTTGTCCTCTTTAGACATTTACATTAGACACATATGGACTAATTCACTCCAGAATACATGTACTGTATGAATACACCACTGTCACATGCTGGTGTGTGGTGAGAACCCAAACGCAGGACAGCGAGGCGGGCAGAGAAAACCCAAGATTGGATGTTTTAATACAGGTGAAACGGGGTAACAGAGACAAGAACTCAAGAACATGAACTAGCACATGCATTTACAGTATAAGACAATTGTCCCAACAAGGACTGACTGGAGAACAAGACTGATATTCACATGAGGGCTGGTTACAAACCAGATACAGCTGGGGCAGACAGAAACATAGAACTGAGAAAACTAGACTAGGGAACATACAGTAATGCGTATAGAAAGACCTATTGAAGACAGCAATTGAGGCACACATTGACACATACTTCTCCACCATGACAACTACAGGTATCTCTCACACAAATGACTCAGACTCGGGTACGGTTTACCTTCAGAAAATGCTGTATAAAGTAAGCATAATGTGCCGTGTACCTCCATATTGGATAGTGGATATTATACACTACTCTGTGTGTATAATATTTCTGTCTTGTGGAAGACTAGAGGTCAGTTACATGCAAGTTGGCAAAAGCTATCAGGGATCCTAAATAGATCAAGACTAAAATCCCTCCTTCCTGCCTCACTTGCTTCTTCTCACTATACTAACCCCTCTATTCCTCTCTGTGCCAGGAAGCTCCATGCTGCTGGCTCACATGTTGGATATTATCAACTGCTCTAACTTAATAAAACTATTAAGCCAAATGTTTTGTAATTTTCTCCCAGTTTAGTCACCGCCAACCCCTACCGCTGGTCTGTGGAGGACGAACACATGTCTCCACTGATACACATGGAGTCACCTGACAGTGAGGAGTTTCACAAGAGGAGGACGTTCACGCAATCATCTCTTGTTCGCCTCCCAGCTGAACAGATGCTTTGACCAACCAGTAGGAGTTGCTAGTGCTGTGATAAGTGCCCGCCTTGTAAACACTGCCCGTTGAGTTGGTCAAAGCCAGAGGCCCTGCTGCAGTGGTGAGCGGGTGTTTCACCTCTCATTAAAGACCAGCTAAAAAGGCTTTTCATGACCATATCATGACGTACATATCCTAGTGAAACAGGTGCTCACTGCTCAGGCAATCACAGCGATGGTGCGGTATAGGGGCAATGTCCTCTCGGCCTATGGGATCTAAAACATTTCTTATGTAGCTCAAGACACAGATGCACGGTGCGCACAACAAGGAAGTGTTGTTTTCAGAAAGGCCGTTCAACTTCAAAACAAGATTTTTTTTAGCTACTTTGTTGTTTGTTCACATTCAACAGAGTAGCACCACCCTCGGGTCTAGTGTCTAGCATAATGAATGAGCTCCACATGGAACAGTTATTGACAGGTTCCTGTCATTCTTCAGACCTACCAATGTAATCACACATTACGTTTTTGTTTAACAGGAGGTTATTAAGATTGGACTTAAAGAGACTTGTGATATAAAAATAAACACAAATTGAAATTTGTTATCCTTTTATTTGGCACCTGTTGTTATCTGTGTGTCGATTATATGCTCTAAAGTCTAAAGGTGTGAAAAGCCCTCTAATGTCACAATACTGTATGACAGACAGACACGCACGCATGCACGCACACGCGCGCTCGCACGCACGCACGCACGCACGCGCGCGCACACACACACACACACACACACACACACACGCCTTGTTTGTTGCTCTGCCACTGATCTCCCAAACTGGCTGTGCATGATTCCTATTAAACGAAATGTAACCACTTTAAACCTTCTAGACTTTGTAACTGGACCTGAGTTGGCTCTGTACTCGGACCGCACTTTAACATCTACACCAAATCTATTTGGCAAAAATATTCAATCGACAAACTTCACATGCATTGTGTTGGCTTGTATTGGCTATTTCGGACAATGTTCCCCCCAGAATATGGATGCTGTGGTTTTAAGTGCTTAAACCAAATTTCAGCTCCATGGCACAACAGTGTTGCTTCAGTTCTTGGGTGAACAGGACTCAGTGCACCGGACACTACAAGTGGTTCTCAACCTGTGCACATGATTTGATGGGGTGAAGTGAAGTGACAATTTAAGGAAAAATAAATAAATAAAATAAAAAGACCATTACTGCATCAAACTCAACTCAACAAAAACAACTCAAGTGCCTATCAGGAGGTGGGGGTCCCCAGTTCAAATGTGATTATTTTGGGGGGTCACAGCCTGAAAAAGTTGAAATGGATGTAAGCAGATTTTTTACTTTTCCAAAATTTAAGCAGTTTATTAGTATTTTTGCCAAAAGCTATGGGATCTGTAGTGGCAGTTAAGTCCAACATCTACCATGTGTGCACAAAGTTTGGGTGCGCACATCCCCGGGTATGGACTAGTAAAAATGATTTACACTAAGGTTTGGTCAGTCTTGTCCATAACAGGTGGTTAAAATCATCCAACGATTGCTTCATCATACATAGCAGACATATGTGAACATAGCAGACATGTTGCCATCATAACTGTTTCAAACAGCAGGGGAGTATCTCGCATGGCTGAAAATCTGTGTTTTGGCGCCCTCTAATGGGTGGAAGATGTTAGCACAGCAATGTCTTTTTTTCAATTTCATTGTTCAGTCATTCTATGCATTATTTGAACGATATTTTCTTTTCTAGCTGACCCAGTATCACAGTGAGAATTGGCATTAACAGAATCAGAATGTAGCCTACAATATCTAAAATGTCTCAAAGAACGAAATGTAGTCAAAGGGCTTGAGTGAGACATTTCAAACAGAATAGTATTATCATAATACGGTAGTAGTACAACAAGAGAATGTTTACATTCCACTTCATGGCAGGGCTGCCAACATTGGACTTGTGGTGTGGTGTGGGGGGGTTGGGGGGTGGGGGCTCCAAGCGGGGGGGTCTGTTTTTTTTAAAACATAGATAGCAGATAATAATAATAATTTCCTGTGTTCTGGTGAATTTAGGGAGTTTGATACCAAATCCAGGAGACTCCTGCAGGATCCAGGAGGGTTGGCAGCCATGCTTCACTAAATTGGAACTAAATTGACCCTCTCTCAGATTTATGGGGATCCATGGCTTAATGCAACGGTTCTCAACCTGTGCCACATGACTTTGAGGGGGTTCCCAGATGATAGTCAAGTGTCAATTTAAGGACTTTTAAGAATGTTTTAATACCTCCAACAACAAAAAAGTAATCAACAAACTGTACTAAAACTGGTCAAACGTTGGCCAACGCGTCACATTGTGACGCGATGTGAGCTTGTAAATCTGCTATTTTCAAAAGGTTTTAATACACAGATAGACACACTGTATGATAACATAATGATAACATGTGAAATGGGTCATTCTGTGTAATGAGTACTTTTAAATTTGGTACTTTCTCCACCGCTGGTGCCTTGCATGGTTTCCTCCACCGTCGGTGTGTGTGTGTGTGTGTGTGTGTGTGTGTGTGTGTGTGTGTGTGTGTGTGTGTGTGTGTGTGTGTGTAATACATTGTAAAGCGCTGTGGAGAAAGGCACTATTTAAATGCACCATATAGCACATCTGCAGTGGTTGGAGGTAGTCTCTCTACTCTTCCCTTGAGACATTTAGACCCTGGCGTCGGGCAGGACGCCTACTGGTTGACAAGTAGCACTGCCTGAAGCTCATTTTTGCAATTGCACAAGCTCAGTGCAATTGCAATATCTCCCTTGGGCAAACAGGGACTACCTCGTGCATGCACAGTAGAATTGTGGTGCGGCAGACCCAGGTTTAAATCCCAGAGGGGACATACAAGTTACAGATTGCAGCTTTAAATTGACACACTGGATTTTTACTGTCCCAAGTATATATAGCACACAGGAAAAGCCTCAGTGTTCATTTATCAATTTTTTACATTCTCAAAGTTAAATGAACACTCCAGGATTCGACTGTGTGTACGTTATGAAAAAGGACAACTCACACGCAGATTCTTTGCATTATTATGTACAGCGGTTTTATTTGTGATTACCCCCAAAGATATTTCTCAGTATTACACTACATACAATGCATTGTAATCAATGTACAACGGATCAACTTCAAAGAACGAAGAGCAAAAAAAGAAAACAGCAAATAAACGACAAAACAAAAAACAAGAAACAGGCTGTGATTTGAACACAGAGAGACATCAGTTAAAAAGGTAAATAATAACACTATTGATTTATTAACATATTGATGGGATCATCAGTAACAGCGATGATGTGGCAATGGTATGGTGCTGAAGACACGTTTCAGTGTTGAGGAGCTTTATCTGCATGGTGTGCATAAATATAAAATCACTTATCTTGGGACTCTGTTTGAGATCGACTACATTGTGTAAAAAAAAACAAAAAAAAGTATTTGTTTTTTTTCCTAATGATGAGAATGATTCAGGCGTAAGTGCTTATGGGAGGTCACAGTCAGGCCAGGATGAAACATTTCAGTCATTCTTGTAAGAAGAATTTAAATGGTTTACAGCACTGTTAATGCACCTGGGAATTCACAAAAAATTACATTTAGTGCCACAAATCCACAGTGGCAGTGATCTAACAGCCTCCAATTAGTTAAACTACTTGCATAAGCAGGCTAATTAAGCAGTGGTGGTAAGTAAATAAGTACTTTTACTTAAGCACTGTACTTGAGTACAGTTTTGAGGTACAATACGTATTATTATACAGTAGGTTAGCTACGCAGCAGTAATTAAAACCAGCCCCACCTTCACCAGCTGCGACATTAAAGTGATGAACACATTATTCATCACTAATTAGCCTACTATCCAATAATGTGATTGTGAAATGGGCCATTCTGCATAATGAGTACTTTTACATTTGACACTGTAAGTCTATTTTGGTGCCAATACGTATTACTAAAGTACATTTTTGAATGCAGGACTTTTTCTGTACTTGTAACAAAGTATTTCTACATTGTGGTATTGCTATTTTTCTTGTACTTTCTGTACTTCTTCCACCACTGCAATTAAGAACAAGAATCGTGTGTAAAATTCAGCAGAGCAAACGGGCTCAAGCGAGACCAATTAGTTGCAAGTTAAAATGAATTAATAAATACCAGACTTTGACCTGTGCCTCCCAAAAGTAGGCCAATGCATTGCAAAAATCCAGAGCGCTAATTTAACTCTAAGATAAATTGGCACGGAGGATTTTGCCATGCAAAAGCCATTAATTACATCACTAATGACTGAGCGTGGATCATAAAAGAAAGAGACAGATAGAGACAGAGAGAGTGAGAGAGAGAGAGGCCATTGAAACTGTCTTTACATCAGCAATAAAAAGTCAGATATAGTCTTGTTTTGTAGTTTTAAAACCCCTGATATTGTCCCAAAATAAGGCTGCGGGTTCGAGGCACACTGAGGTACATCTGAGCTGAGCAACACGTGCACACTGTGAAAACCTGAGTGTTACAATTAACACTCAGCATTTTACAGCAGCTATGTTTGTTTCCTTCTACGTACAGTATGACAAAATCAAAAATGAGTCTGTGTACGCTTCAAAATCCTCAGTGTATATTGAAACTCAGGGTTTTGCAGAGTGTTATTACTGTACTGTAGGTGTGTTTTCAATTAATTCCTACACAGGTTGCTACAGTGAACAGAGAGAAAGAAACGAAACAAAAACAAAAAAAAAGACAGAACAGCGTTTAGACATCAGACGTTCACAGAGCGTTTAAGAGACACAAGTGCATCATTGGCAAAAAACTGCTGGTGAGAGGAGAGGTGCACGCAAGTCCGTTGTGCGACCCGCGTGCAAAATGCTTGTGTATGTGTGTGTCAGTGTAATGTACACCGTAAAAATCTTCAGTGTAATTTAACTCAAAAGCATCCATTTGGTTCCAAATGGACCGAATGAGTTATCAACACTGATGACTTCAGTATGTCTGCCGGGTTCATTCAGTCAGTGTATCAGTGTTTGTCATTAAGCGTATTTGCGTTAAATACTCTGTGTGTGTGTGTGTGTGTGTGTGTGTGTGTGTGTGTGTGTGTGTGTGTGTGTGTGTGTGTGTGTGTGTGTGTGTGTGTGTGTGTGTGTGTGTGTGTGTGTGTGTGAGCAAGCACTTATCAAAGAGGTAGCAGAGAATAGTCAGAGCAACACAAAGAATTTTCCAACAAAACAATCATCCATGTGTGATCTGATCTGAGAACAGCTTATTTACCTGCTGATCAACACATCTCTACAAGACCTGTTCAAATTCACATCCACATTTCAATTCAAAGACATTACATAGCTTCTTTTTTTTACCCCCTTAATCGTTCAATACACCATGGGATACACAAACAAATTTCCAGGATACTATTATTTTGACAATTGAGAATATAAATGACCAAAGACCTCAAATCTTTGTCAGAATTCAATTCAATAGACCTTTTTTTTCACAGCAGTCATATTAACACGAAATAGCAGGTAAACCCAGGTTGAGTTAACAAAACGAATTAGGGTTCCGTTCCATTTAGTGTGGTAGAGTCTTTCCAGTGAGCCAAACACGCACAATAGCAGCACCCTGACTCTGTTTGACCTGAATGGAACACAACCTTAAAGGTGCAGTGAATTTACTAATTTTTAAGTGTTAAGCAGCTATATATTCTGATGGCAATCATTGCTATTGAGTATCTGTTCAGTAACAGGGGTATCTCTATCTCTCCAGACCTTTAGTAGACTGAAAATGTAATTTCCGATAGGGATACCAATTTTATCCAATCAGGAGAGAGAACACATACTGTACAGGATAAACAAGTGGACTTGGAAGTGATGACACAAACAAATGAGATGACACAACATTTTAACTGGAACACTATACAATTGATGCTGATAAATGGGTACTCTTTCCTGATTGGATGAAATGGCAACACAGCTGAAAATGTATTTTCTGTTTATTAAAGTGCTACAGAGAGATACCTGTTACAGCACAAAAACTCTGAAGCAACATTTACTATCAGAATAATATAGAGATTTAACTTTTTAACAAACTAAAAAAAACTTGTTGTTAAAAATACAAATAATATCATTGGTAACACCTGTTTACCCTACTATTTCTGAAATCTGAAATTTGCTAACGTAAATGTCTGAGTTGACCTAAGTCTTTATCCCACAAAGGCCATGACACGTTGACAAACAGCTCACACTATTTTATCAGAACACTGATACAGCTTGAAAGATACTTTCCCATTTCCCAAAAGCTATCCCAGACTATCGAAGGCCAATATCGTTATCCCCTGTGTGAAAGGTTGTCAATGCATCGTTGCCTTAAAGCAAAGTTTCACTTTGATAAGAGGTTTGGGTTGTGTAGTTACCTTCTCATAATATAACTCAAAATATTGGCAAGACATACAATAGTTACAAAATAGTTGCACCGTTGATTCAAAATGTATATTCCAAAATTGTCTCTTCATTGAAGGAGACAATTCTGGAATATCAATTTATAATCAACAGAGCAACTATTAAATATATCTCACCAATATGTTTGAGTTACATCATGGCAAGGTAACAACATAAAGTAAACCTCTACCAACGTGTAATTTAGCTTGAAGTCAAAATGACATTAAACAACTTGGGATGACCTCCATTCATAACTCCAGGCTGCAAATGGTTAACAATCAACCATTCTTCATCAATAACATTTAAACTGATTCATGAGCAAGTGTCAGATGTTTGTCTCAAACCATCCATCAAAAGCAACAATGTGCACCATGCACACATTCTTCCCCTGGAAGTTGCTTGCTGAAATGTGTTAATATAAGCTTTGTAGATATGCCATAGTGATGGATATAGGCTTGGGGTGTCATTCACAGCATGTTTGTAGGCCTTGATGTTTAAAGCAGAGAGCGAGAGTGGCAGTAGAGCCATATCATTCGAACGTTAAGTATCGAGTTCTAGTAGAATTGTAGGAGAATTCCATTTCTGTATGTAGGCCGAGCACAAAAGCACTATTCATGCTTTTCTTGTACAACAGTTTTTTTTTCACTTGAAAACGTGTCATTTTCATTGAGCGATACGGTCGTACGTCTAAGCATAAGTTACGGCTGCTTAGCACAGAAAAGAAACACATTTATATAAGACATCTAACACAGGATCCCAATGTTACAACCCTTAACAGACGATTCGGAAAATAGAATGGAAAACCTAGAACGCATGCCTGCTGAGGGTCACGCTGACATTGAGAGAGGTGTCAAAAGTCAAAGTGGGGGGAAATCCAAAGTGCGATGCAGACATCTACACAGCGATCTGGACTTGTCCACGAGTTGACACCAACTTAATGAAGCTTGAGACTTGTAAGGTTCGACCAGCTATCAAACTGTACAAACTTACTCGTTATCGGAGGGTACCAATTGATGACTAGGTCATCGCTATTTACAAGAGTGTCACAATGTTAAAGCATGAAAGCAACTGCATGGGTTTAAGTCCCTTCATTTGTCATTGCATTACTACGAGCCAGCAATTTCAAATCTAGAGGAGAAAGGGTAGGGCAGTGATGTTGGGGTTCAACCATGTATTGAGGGTATCACTGAATAAATCAGATAGGACCATTTGATTTCCAGAGCCTAAATTCTACACTGGTTTACTCTGAAGCATGACATTAGATATACTTAAAAAACTAAGGCTTGAGCCTAATTTATACTTTGGCGCACGACTGTGTTGCTTGACTGAAGTAGTCGTTATCATGGATGTGACACATTTTCCAGCAGGCTACATGGTCGTGAGACAAAGCATAGATTAGGCATTCAGCCTTTTGTAACAACTCTGTAAATTAGGACTGGTGTCGAAGACGAGAGATTAGAGAGGGAGAATCGTTTTACAAATAGACATCGTAATAACGCTTTGATACAGCGAGATCTAAAAGCTCCATTGTGGTATTACTGTGCAGGCTCTTCCAAAGGTAGGGTTGCTCCCTTTTGATGCTTAAACTCCATAGTTTCACTCTGAAGGAGTGTTGAAATAAAGTTGTCTGTCTAAGTAGGTATACGGTATAAGTATGGTGGATAGGTAAGTAAGGTAGTTAAGGATAAGTAAGGTAAGAAATGTTGGTACGGTTGGTAAGGAAAGTAATGTAGGTAAGGTAAGTAAGGTAAGTAAGGAAAGATAAGGAAAAATAAGTAAGGTAGGTCCTGAAAAACTGACAAATCAATGGCCCTTTGATCTGCAGGCTTGTCGTAAGATGCATTGACGGAAAACAAAATCATCCAGCATTTGAACAAATGAGAAAAATGACAAAAGAATAATATATACAAAAGAAACTTCTAAAATTAGTGTTAAAAAATATCAGATGCTTTATAACAATCACAATCATGCAGAGACCAAAAAAATATATATATTTAATATATATATATGTGCGGAAGGGAGAGGTAGTATGTTTTGGTTAAATGTAGCGCCAAAGCAATGTGACACGTTCTCAGTTTGTACAATAAAACAGAGAGAATGAGGCGGAAGTAAAGCCCAATTTATGCTTTGGTGAAAAAGAGTTGTGCAACACCACAATGAAAAAAAAGTGTCCACGCGAGTCGCATGGACACTTTTTCACTTTTCTTTCTCCAGCTGGAAAATATCTTTTTTTTTTTTGTCGCACAACACTTTTGCATATACGGATAAATTAGGCCGAAGGGGGACACGGACTGAGACGCACAGAGCGATGGTTTACATGGAGAAACATTGGGATCCGCTTAAATATACTGACTGGTCTACTGGCGAACACGAGCCTACCAGAACAATCTTACATCACAACAACTGGCAACGAGTTTACTGTAGTATCAAAACACTGCAGAGGTTGGTGAGGAGACAGCTTAGTTGAGGGTGTGTGTCTGTGTCTGTGTGTGTGTGTGTGTGTGTGTGTGTGTGTGTGTGTGTGTGTGTGTGTGTGTGTGTGTGTGTGTGTGTGTGTGTGTGTGTGTGTGTGTGTGACTCTGAGGTTAAAAGAACACTCAGTATTTTTGCAATCTGTGAGAATTAGTGTACGTATGTGTGGCCATGTTTGGTTCCCTTGTAGTTTATTGTGAATCGTTTGTCTTGTGAATCACTGAGGTATGTTATGCGTTTTTCAGCTGAGAATTGGCTGTAGTTAAGTAAGGCTACTGAGGTGGAGATTTCTGACCTGGGTTGAGTGGATGGGGGGTCGTGAGGTGAGAGATAGCAGCCATTTAGGGGGTTCAATCTAGCGGCTACGCAGGGCCGTCAGTGTCTCTTAGCTTAGATCAGCTATTGGCTCCTGTTGCCAATTTTAACTGTGTAAAATGTAGACCCCTTCTTACCTTAACTCACAGATGGCAGACATTTTTAGGTCCATTTGAGTAGACACACACAAGTGCAGTTTCATAGGTTCTGGCATGCTGACTCAACAGCATTTTCCATGCATGGGATCCACATATTATACATCAGCGGAAAAAAAGGCCAAGCAGCTAAATTAACCCAAACTGTTGACCCCTAGAACCCTCAAGCAGGTGCCACCTCTCACTTAACGCCCCATCCTGCATTCCTTTTTTTTGTTTTTTTTATACATCTTTCATGTAGATGTTGACGTTGTATGAAGAAAAAAAGTCCACTTGTTATGTCTTTCAACATGAGTCCTATTTCTGTACAAACACAGTGATTCTTTTTTTTAAGAGCTGTGATGAGAGACAACAGAGTCAATTATGAAAGGATGTCCCACTTTGGGTTTGGGAGGAGACAGTCTGTCAGTCGTGATGCACTCTGCCTGTGACGATTCTCACTTTAAAAATACTTCTTTATCTCTTATTATTTTCTATACACATTCTACAGTCTCTAGGGGATTCCATCCAAATTCTGACGAGCTGCAAAATTCCCATCAGCCCTTGTTGCGTCAGGGTCATCCAAAACGCGAGGCCGGATTGGCTGCTGAGTTAAAGCTATGAAGAGAAATAATCCTACATGTATTTGGCTATTGCAGAAGAGGCTGTTAAGATGGTTGGCTTGTGAAATGCAAAGGCCCACCCAACACTGTTCCTGGGACAGTTTGTTGAATGTTGTTGGCCACTTTCAGTCAGTTAAGAGTCGAGGCAGTGTTATTTTGAGAATGAGCTTTGAACACCTGATCGTGTTTGACGTCGTAAGCCTGCTTCCTGCAGTGCGGGCGTAGCTTTTGTACAGAGCTTGAATCGGCCTTTCCATTGTGGAGGAAATGATTCACTTCACTTTGTCCCTTTCTCCTCAGCTTTGCAGTGTGAAATGGCTGCGGTCGGAACACCGCGTCCTCTTTTTTCCACTTGAAAAACAACAACGTTAATGTCCGTCCGAAGAAAAGAAACACCCCATCACACACCGACCAGCTGTCCTGTAAGCCGATGCATTGAAAATCTCCATGGCGCCAGAGAGCGTCCTTGCATGTGATGAAAGGAACAAGGCTGGGAAGGGAAAAGGACGTTGGAAAGGGACCCATGTGAGTCCACTTTGTTCATGTGTCCTCGATTTAAACGTCCCAGCGCGGCAAGCTAAGTGCAAGTGAGCTTAGCAAACTCAGACACAAATGAAAACAACAAAATCTCCAATCGAAAAAACAACCAGTCAGAGGGAAAACAATTCCACCAAAATGAAAATATAGATATATTGTTGTCAAAGCTTATCACTTGACCCGAGAGAGTAGAGAAGAGAGAGGTACATCCATAGAACTGGAATGGACAGACAGCAGTGTCTGGCTGTAATTTTGTCGGGAACATTCATAATGTCTGCCAGGGGTTTGGATTTTGAACTGGTGTGTGTGTGTGTGTGTGTGTGTGGTCAACAGAACCACCACTGGAATGTTCAGTGAAATGATGCCTTTGCCATGCTAATGTGTCAGCTTACTGAGTCTCATGCACTGCAACCAGCGCTCATCTCACTGGATGGACTGCCATGTTTACTGCCATGCTGATTTATACTTTGTCGTGTGACGCTGTCACATGCCGATCTACAGATTGGTTATTTTCAGTTTGTGACGCAAGTATAAATCTGGCTATAGTCTCCACAATACGTAAATGGTTTTCATTTGCCAATATTTCAAACAACTGGGTGGGGTACTGGCTCCTTGCGCCTTGGCCGTTCATGGCGCTCGCTGAGGCAAAAGATTAACTTCTAATTCACAATGCTCTTTTACAATAAAAAATGTGTCAGTTTTTTTGAATACTAGATTTTTTTGTATGAAATTTTATTTATAAAACACAACTTGTGTGTGTGATATTCTCATAACAGTTTGTGAAAATATCATTATATTCATCGTACAGCTCTATTACAGCCACAGTGTTATGAGTACAACAGCGGCCATCTTAATTATCTGCACTCAGCGATGTTTGAACAGGACTGTCCATTCTGGCCATTCCACTTCTATGTTTGAACAGGACTGTCCATTCTGGCCATTCCACTTCTCTGGGCACCTCAGCAGAAAAAAAACATCAATCCATTTCCTATTTTGCATAAAGTACTGGAACTCCAGAGCAACAATTCAATTCTCTTAGTATTTTGCCTACTTTATCGTTTAGTATGTACAGACTTAGCAAGTGGTATTTACAAACTGGGACCACAGGGGGGCGATGTGGGCCCACAGGTGACATGTGATGAACATATCAGAATGTGTTATGTTATTATGATGATGATATTGAAGCAATATAATTAAACCTCGCTTACCTACACCTGACTGGTGTCCAAGTCTAACAAACTGGGCAGAATGAATGAGGCTGCAGTTATATAATATGAATATGTACAAAAACATCTTCTATGGAGTATGATTTAACCACTTAAACCCTACATACTTTGTTGTACATCAAATAGTGAAAGGTAACTAATCGCTTTGCTTTTGCTTTGAGCTTGCACGTCGCCTACGCTACGGTCACTAAAGACGTTAGGGTTCACGTGGTTAACTCTGTCGTTCAGGGCATCACAAGGTTTTCATTCCAAACGTCTCCAGGTTATTTATAGCTTATCTTTTTGTAACGATTCACCCACGCACACTTTGCGCACAAAAGTCATGATTACTCTCTACACAGATTATCTGTCCTTAGAGGATGCAACCGGTTCCTTAGGCGCCTGCAATATTCTACAATTTAATAACTTTATGGCAATGCTTTTTGAAAGAGAAGGGTGTCGCCATTGTGAGTTCAGTGTAAAAATTTGGAATTAAAAACGTTTTAATTAGTTTGTGTCGTTTTAGCTTATTAACCATGATTTATTTTTAATCACAGTGATGCCTATAGCTTCAATAAAACAATCTCCGTGTCATGATTGTAAGGTCACACGCCCCTCCCCCCCACCATGCACACACACACACGCACACACACACACGCACACGCTCACACGCACGCACACGCACAAACACACACACAATCTCACGCCACCAACAACACAACATTAACAGACAAACGTTTCCCTGAGGCAGCAGTAGATGGCTGGCGTTCTGTCACACACAAGCCACCGAGCCTAAACTGTCGTAGCAGCAAACCTAAACCACACAAACCAAATCCAAAGAAACATGACTTGGTGTGTCTATGTGTGTCTGTCTCACAGGTCCATTAATCACACTGGAGCCTGTGTGCGTGCCATGCGTCCCCCTGTGGTCCGTTAACATTCTTATTATATACTGTACAAAACATTAAAAAATACAGAGCGCCCTCGGGTACGTCTCATCGCTTGCATGTGTGGTCACAGGTGCGATAGTGTG
The DNA here is from genome assembly GCF_963454915.1 of Gymnoscopelus microlampas. Classification (NCBI taxonomy): domain Eukaryota; kingdom Metazoa; phylum Chordata; class Actinopteri; order Myctophiformes; family Myctophidae; genus Gymnoscopelus; species Gymnoscopelus microlampas. Next base: position 18,858,688 of record NC_139947.1, read on the forward strand.
TGTGTGTGTGGGTGTGGGTGTGGGTGTGGGTGTGTGTAAGCACGTACACCCGATTAGTTGACGCACATACACACACACGCGCGTACGCACAGCCGCACATGCAAGCAGGGCCTTCAAAACCTCTACATTATACAGTGGATCACTCGTTACTATTTTGTTTCCATAGAAACAGCCATCTTTACACACTCTTAAATATAGGTATTAGCTTATATGTAATGATTTGTATTTATTTATATAGAAGTATACATACATTCTTGTTTGGCAAATTCCCCTTTGTCGTATGAACAGGGAACTCCAAACACAGTGGCCCCTCCACCTCTGCACCACCATCCATCCATCCATCCATCCATCCATCCGTCCATCCATCCACTCTCCTGTTATTATTATCCCTTAACCCACCATGTTTTCTAAATAAATGTTTAGCTAAGCTACACTCCATAGATACAGATGGGAAACATTTGTGAGCGGGATTCACACTCACGGTAAGCCAATGTTGAAGGGTCCTATCCCAATGATGTATACTTTTATATCGTTGGCAAATTAAATCAAATTTAAAAAGTAGATATATTGTACAGACCGAACAGCTGGGTGGACCGGACAATGTATTCCAATTTAAAAAATAAATAAATCCATATTGAAATTTATCTTTGAAGTGAACAAATGTTTTTGTTTTTGTCAATAAAGAATAATCGAGATAAACGGCGACGGGCTGACAGACGATAACGAAGACTCTTTGCTGTCACCGTATCCAATAGCAATCTTTTTCTTTATGGTGAATTCATGTATTCACATCAGTCCAATTGGCGCAAGGGGAATGAATTCACACGTACATCTCGGTACGCTTCCCGCTGACGTTTGGATTTTTAACGTCGACTTCATGTGGCATCTGTGGAGTGATGCGTCTCCTCCACCCAAAAAAACAAATAGAGGGTCTCGGTCGAGATTGGGGGGGGGTCCGGTCCAGGACTCCAGAGGGGTGGACTGGATACACGGATGAGAAGGTGTATACCTCTTTTCTCCAAGTACGGACATCCGGGTCATATCCTGGGGAATCCAGAGGTACAAACACGGCGTCCCAGTCTGCCATACACATACATCCAGAACGTCGGCTCCCGATTGTGTCGCTCAAATCTCCATCGGACGAGGAGAGGAGGAGACAGGTGAAGGAGGCTAACCATCTATCTATCCTTCTTCTTTCCGACACGTATCTGGGGGTTGGGGTGGGGGAGGGGAGGGAGGTTGGGTGGGGGGGAGGGGGGGGGGGTTATCAAGGTGTTTTGGGGGGGATAAAGGAAGGTGAGGGTCGGTCGGTGGCGGGGGACTGCGGTGGCGGTGGTGGCGGCGGGGAGGAGGAGGCGGCGGCGGCGGGGAGGAGGTGGCGGCCCTGTCTTTGCTACGACACCTCGCTGCCGAACACCTCCAGCACCAGCGGGGTGAGCTGCATGCTGTGCTCGGGCTGGAAGGACAGCGAGCGGTACTGCTTGGAGTGCTCCTCGTTCAGGCTGCGCAGGTCCGCCAGCTTCTGGATCATCTTGGCGTAGAGGAGGCGCCCGCCGGGGTGGTTGACCCGGATGTAGGCCTGCAGGACCTCGGACAGGTGGTCCTGGAGCTGCTCCACCCGCGCGTGGTCCTGGACCCCTGGACGGTCTGGCGGGCGGAGGGGGGGGGGGGGGTCAATATATTCAATGTCTCAATTTACAAATGACTTCTAAATCCTAACATATGTTGCTATATCAGTGGTTTTCAAACTTTTTAATGTCAAGGACTCCAAAATGTATATGTATTTGGCCGTGGACCCCCATCTCAAAATATTTTGTTCCAGGGACCCCCAGAAGCAAAGATTTTAGTAAAAAATGTTTGCTTCAAAAATATATATATTGAAAGATTTGCAAACATGTTCTCGATTTTTCAAAAATAGCAGATCTACAAGCTCGTAGCGCGGCACTCGGTGCCGTGCTATGAGCTTGTATATCTGCTGTTTTTGAATGGCCAAAGTGTAAAATAATGCTTTTTAGCTCAAATCTAAAAATGTCACAGATGCGTCCCAGGTCTTAATGGGTTAACCAGAGCGACAAAGGACTACAGCCTGACCAATGCCAGGGTTTTGGATCCGATGCGCATCCCAATTTTGGAGAGTCCTAGACCACGGATTACTTATCTTTGGACTGATATTTCATCAAAAAGTGCCACATTTTCCAATCAATTTGAAAACCGTAGATTTGATTAAAGTTTCTATTTGAGAACGTTTAACTTAAACAAGCAAATAAATACCTAAAAAATAAACACAAACAACTTTTTGAAAGATAAAAAATAAACGCAACATCAGACACCCATCAGTCGCCCCATCACCTGCCAATCGATTAGCTACACCCCCCACTAGAGATAGGCTTAAGCCTGATTTATACATGGTTGCGTCGGTGTTGCGTGCCCAAAAAACAGGCGAATTACATCGTCTATTTTCGGCACATAACACCATCTTAGGAAAGAGTATCAATGAAGCATAAAGGTGTGTCCAGTGATGGAAATGGAACTCACATGTTTTACTTGAGTAAAAGCATCGATACTGCAATGCAGATATACTCTGTTACAAGTGGAAGTCCCAAATTCAAAATGTACTTGAGTAAAAGTACAAAGGTATTGGCATCAAAATATACTTAAAGTACCAACAGTAAAAGTGCTCATTGTGCCGAATGTCCCCATTTTACAAGTTCAAAATGTATAAAAAATATCGTGAAAATAGCAGATCTACAAGCTCACAATGCGTCGCATTGCGACACATTCTGAGCTTGTAGATTGGCTATTTTCAAATGGCCCGGAATGTATACAGGGCTGAAGTGGTTAATGTATGTTTTATTATAATAATCAAAATCTAGAAGTAGAAGTAAAAGTATTGAAAATTGTAAATACTGAAGAAAGAAAAAAATACCTCAAAATTGTACTTATGTACTTAGTTACTTTCCACCACTGGGCGTGTCTTACCTGGGGACAGCAGGCAGATGGCCATGAGCAGCACGTGTTCCTCCTCATGCAGGTTGAGTTTCTTCAGGCCAACTTGGAACTTCACCAGCGGCTCCAACAGATCCAGAGTGTGTCCCGCTATGGTAGACAAAGCATTCGTTAGCCGTGCGTGCGTGCGTGCGTGCGTTCGTGCGTACACGTGATTCACATGATACAGTAGGTCCTTCAGAACTCATACCATAACAACAGTACAACATACTGTATGTCTCTCCCTATATAAAGCTACATTACACAAGCACTTTAGTTGAGAGTAGTTTATTTACTATTCACTGCAAACTATACAAAGGTCTTATTATATTCTGCCAGTTGTTCTCAATCGTTTTGGGCTGAAGGCAACCCCTATACATCATTTATTTATGCACAGCAGCCTTTTTATTCACGGCATCTAGCCGCCGACATCTGAAGAGCGCATATGCTGGTCTCTGTACGGGGGTGGGGTGGGGTGGGGTGTTACGTAAATGTGTAAATCCCCCCTCCCGAGATATGTCGTGAGGAAAACAGAGAGAATATCTGTTTCGGTTAGAACTAGAAATAACTTTGTACTCGACTCGACGTTAGGCATCAAGTGATATTGTGAAAGGTTTAAACCATACATGGAGCAACTGGCGGCCCGGGGGCCACATGCGGCCCCCACCTTCCCTTAATGCGGCACGCAGGTTAATATTGGAATACTGATATATTATTGATTTCAGCTGTTACAATTCCAAACATGCAAACATGACCCACTTTAACTACTTCAGTCTATATCAGTTGCTTAACGACTAGTATTCAAATTCTATTGTCTTTTTTATGTCCAATGTATTTGTATTTAAGTATAACTAAATGCATTTGAAATAAAATAAAATAAATACTTTTCAGGATTCCAATTCAAAAATAGCAAAACAAATAATAATCAGGATTCCGATAAAAAAAATAGCAAAAATAGCAGATCTACAAGCTCATTGCGGTGTTGGTAAATTCCAAATTTTATCCAAGTATTTCGCGGCACCCCTGGAGTCGCATCCCGGCACCCACTTTGAGAAACCCTGCGTTAATACATATCATCAATACGTCTCCCTCTTCTGTTGAAACACAAAACAAAGACCAAACGTTCTACTTTTTTATAGCAGTTCCTACTTGTGAAGTCAATGAAGTGTGAAAATAATATGAATGGGAAGAAGTTAAAATAATAACAAGACATTTGGTGCATATTATTTATGGATCACTGCAAATCTCTACAAATCACATCCTTCTAAAACTAGCAATCAAGCTGTCAAATAATTGCAGTGGAGTAGAAAATACAATCTTTCCCAATAAAATGGATCGATGGAATAGCCTCCCAGTCACTCTAAGGGAAACCCCCTTGCGACATTAGTAGGCATTTAGGTTTTTAGTTTAAACTAGGTATAAAGAATTAGGCAGGTGTATGTTCTCTCTGCTTTTGTCATGTTGTTATTGTGGTGTTTTTAAGTGTGGGGACTACGGATGGAAATGAGCTTCTAGCTAAATTCGGCAAGTTTACAGGATACTGACATGCAATATACTGAATGTACTACATGTGATTTAGGATGTGATAACAAGATGCTGATTTTAACATGCTGCTTTCTCAGGCTTTCTGTGCTCATCTTGTTTTCCATTCTCTACCGCTAATTCTTCTCTTTTTGCTCCCTGAGCTGCAAACGTGGAACATACAAGAGTTTCACCTCACTGTTACCTGTAATTGTGTAGTGACAATAAAGTTGATCGATTGATTGATCTACATGATATAATGTTTAGTTGATTGAATTCACGTTCATGTATGGAATGTTCATCAATGTGCATTGTCCCGTGTGAATAAACACATAAAGTAAAGTAAAGTAAAATGTAGTGGAGTGGATATAGTCATTATAAAGTAGCATAAGGTTCAAGGTTTCAAGGTTTGATTGTTGTTAGATCTTGATAATGGTTACATAAGAGTACATTTATTTTTGTTCTGGTTGCTCAGACACAGCAATAATAATAATAATAATAATAATAATAAACATATAAAAATGAATAATCAAAGAATAGCAGAAATATTAAAGGAGTAGTTCAACCAAAGAATTACTTATTTTCTATCAATTACACACCCCATGAAGCGTTGAATTCAAGGACATATTTTTGATAGCCTTAGCCAATCGTTTGATGACCGGCGGAGTCTATCTGAGTCTCCTACTGTCTCCTACTGAGCAGCCATCCGCTCATCAAATTATTGGCTCATAAATGCGTCAAAAACTAAAGATTCGTGTTTTTTTGTGAAATGGGACATTCTGCGTGATGAGTACTTCTACTTTTGGTACCTTAAGTATATTTTGATGCCAACACATTTTGTACTTTTACAATTTTGATTGCCGGACTTTTGTAGAGTGTTTCTACACGGCAGCATTGATACTTTCACTTAAGTACAACATTTGAGTACTTCTTTCTAAACGTTAAGATGACATGAAACCAACCCTTAGTGACGTCACTGATGCAGTATTTGAAGTCCGGGCCCCCGCAGCTCCAGGACATGTCCTCCAGGCTGAAGGACTGGTTAGATCGCAGCATGATGATCTCAATGGCGCTGGACTTTAACAGGGCTATCTGGTCCTCCGCTGTTAACTCCCTACAGAACACAAACACACATATACATATACATTTGTATTACTAGACCTGTGAGGACCTCAACATTTTAGCACGCCCATTTTATGAGCTGAAGACACTATATCGAAATATAGAGCTATTTAACCCTTCATTTAACAAAAACATACACTATCACTTAAACCCCTTTAGGATAATTATCATCATTTAGGTCAAATAAGCACTGTTTAGACCAGTGGTTTTCAACCTTTTCGTGTCAAGGACCCCCAAATTGACACACATTAGCCCAGGGACCCCCATTTGAAAAGTTATGCCAGGGACCCCCAATAAGAGACGATTTTTACGGCTCTAGCAGTGATTCTCAACCATTTCAATTTCAAGGACCCCCAGTTTAACATGCATTAGGCTACAGACCCCCATTTAATGGCATTTCTATCTCTGGGACCCAAATTTAATTATAAAATCAATGTTAATTTAACTCTGAGAGTGTACAAATGGAACCAAATGGACCCGTTAGGGAGTTGTGTAGCCTGTTGTGATTTAGTAACATTCTGTTGTGATAAAAGTTCAAATCTTTGATTATATATATATTTTTTAAACTAACATTTTTAACTCAAATCTTTGCTTCCGGGTGGTCCCTGGAACAAAATATTGTTATGATTTAAAAAAGAAATAGCAGATCTACAAGCTCATAGAGCTAGAGCTATATCTGCAATTTTTTGAATAGCCAAAGAAATCTGAAAATGACACAGATGCGTTTCCCGGTCTTAATGGGTTAAGCAAGCGCGAGCTAGGACAAAAAGATGACACCAAGGCAGCATAGCATGGCACGACAAGTTTATATACTGTACCACACGAATATACTATACATTGGCAGAAACCACATTATGTGGCCGGAAGGCAGGATGTGAAGAAATGTTCTAACAAGAAGATGACAGTTGTACTTTCTATAGTGACATCCTGTACTGTACATAATGGACCTGCAGTATGTTGATAAGGGAGAGCACATGTGGGCAGAAACACATCGTATCTGTACGATTACACGGCTTACGAGGCAAGCGTGGCGAATAAACAGATAATAATAGTCAGAAAATCTGTTGCGAATATTTCACATCAAACTATTAATCTAGTGATGCCTCATTCATACAGGTGGTATTCGTGGGCGGGAAATAACCCCTTGAAAAATAATTATGTTGTTTTATGTAGTCAACAGTTTAAATGAATGCAAATTGATCGCACAAAATAAATGCTCCCGGTGTGGAAGGATCTTGGCACGATTAAAGCTGCACTCAGTACTACCTACTCAAAACATCACAAGCGTCAGAATTTCTACTGCTGAGCTAGGATGGATTGTTTTTGGGAAGATGATATGCTTTGAGTTTCAGGCAGTACTACTTGTCAAAGAGTAGGTGTCCTGCACGAGCATGTGCTCGTGCATGCATGAGTGTGTGCACGCGTGCCTGACGTTGCGCTCCATTAGTTAAAACATCCACAGTACACCACTGTCTATCTTCATATTAAAGCCTATATAGTATACTGTAAGTGCATGCTTACTGTATGTACTGCATGCTTAGGTACTGCGTAGCCTGTGTTGAGAGAGGCGCTTACGTGCACGTTCGGGAAACACCCGTAACTTAATGCAGTCTTACCGGAGCCTTCGCAAGGACATGCACATAACTCCCTACGCAGATTGTCTTTGGGAAACGCGGCCACTGTCTGTTCCAGACAGCTGTGGTGGCCCCTTCAGTGCCCCGCCATGAAAAATCTCCCGATGACCTTTGCTACTACATGCAACACAATACAACAACTTGTGTTCATATATCGTGTCAGGCCTGGTTTTGACTTGCCAGCAGAAAATAACAGAGTACATTCAGACATGTGTATTGGGATTACTCTTAAGGCAAGTTCGGGTTGGCTATTTACAGAAAATTATATTAAATTTACTTTTGCGTATTTTCCTTTTGGAAAATATCTAAATTTAGAGGAACATTTTGTACTGTCCTAAAGTTTGTGTCAAACCCCACCCATCTGGCACCTACAGGACGTGGGATAAAACGAACCACTAACAGGACCTTCAAATACATTGTGGTTCAAACCCTTTCTCTTTCTCTCTCTCGCTTGCTCTCCTTCCCTCTCTCTCTCTATCCCCCTCTTCATCTCCCCCTCCCCCCATCTCTTACTCCATTTCTCTCTTTCTCTCTCACACGCACGCACACGCCATCTGTTACCTTCAAAGTTACACTTCTTTGTGTGCCGGGGAGGTTTGAGGTGAGGTGATTTGGGAAAGGCTGGAATAGGACAGTGTGTACAATGAATGCATGGTTACTATGGTGACAGCACCATGCACGTTCACTAAAGCTGTAGCCCCCCCCCCTCTCTCTATCTCTCTCTCTCTCTCTCTCTCTCTGTGTAATTCAAATTCAAATGTTCTTTATAGCAAAAAACAGAGCACTATTTTTTGCCAAAGCAAAATCAACAAAGTTGGATCTGACAGTAACTACAAATGAAATGAGTACATACAAATGTATCATAATGTACTATCAATCAAACGTTTGTCATAATATGACAAACATATATATTATATTGGTCCTTCTGTTTGAGACAATAGTATGCTAACACATACTGGCTTCAGCAGGGATATCCTCTTTTCTGTCTCCTAGGTTTTTTGCACTGGAGGAGTTCAGCCATTTTTAAGAGGGTGTGCGCGCGCGCGCGTGCATGCATGCGTTTTGGAGCTAATCTCGCAAACCACCAGACTGATCAGCGCCAACAATCTTAGATAGACTTCCAGGAGGCCACAGAAAGACCTTCACTGATGTATTTTCACATACGTTTTTATATATATATATATATATATATAAATATTTTACTTTAGTTTTGTACAACTCAATGGGGCTGTGCCTTGCCCAGATTTGGAGTCATACTGTATGTCATAGACCTGTGGTTCTCAACCTTTTCAGGCCGTGACCCCCCAAAATAATCATATTTGAACTGGGGACCCCCTACCCTGACAAGCACTTGGAATGTAGGAGAGTCTTGTTTGATTCGGTTCCACAGAATTTTTTGCCTCTTTCTTATATTATTTGACAATTTGGCCAATGTTTGATGTCGCGACCCAAAGTGGAGCTGCGGGAAGGTGTCGTTGGAGTCAATGGGGTGGCGGGAAGGTGCCGTTGGGGGCGATGAGGTCGCCAAAAAAAATCCCTCATAGGGTCGTGGTATAAAAAAGTTTGAGAACCCCTGGTATAGTTTGTTGATTACTTCTGATGCAGAAATGGTCTTTTTATTTTCTTTATTTTCTTTTTTTTTAGGCATTAATAAGGTCTTAAAAATCCTTGAATTGTCACTTCAGTGTCATTTGAGGACCCCCCCCCCCAACAAACAAAAAAACGTTTTTTTCCCCCACAGGGGAGAACCACTGTCATACCACTGTCATAGATGACTGATGTCACAGGCTGGCCACATGAAGTCCAAGACCCACATAAGAACTACACGGTTCCCATGTGGATCCCGAGATCCACATGATCCCAAGGATCCACATCAATTTTAATAATTCGAGTGAAGCTCAACTGCATAGCCTTTTCAATTTGCAGAGATCAATTTCTCGGATTCCTAAGCAATCTGTGCGCCAGAGACAGTGTCCGGTTGGTCTTCACCTGTCCTGCTCCCTCTCTGTGCTCTAGAAATGTATACTGACTCCAAAGTCTGTTTTCAGTCCTACAATCAGGAAGTTAGCAATGAGTTCCTTCCCCAGATGTGCAAAGCTTTTTCAATTCATGCAGAAAACAAGGTCTGTTGTTAAAGGTAGTGTTTGTGATATTTGTTAAGGGGGGGAAAAAAAGAAAATTGCTATAGAGTGTTTGTTCAGTAACAGGGATTTCCCCGTCTCTCCAGCTCTTTAGTTAACAGAAAATTCATTTTCAGGTGGGTTGCCAATTTCATCCAATCACGAGAGAGTACCCATATTTCAATTGTATAGTGTTCCAGTTCCAATTTCCACTTCTTTGTGTCATCACTTCCAATTTCACTTGTTTATCCTGTGCCCTCTGCTGATTGGATAAAATCCTACTACATTCCAGCCCTGTGGATTACATATGCTTTTGGCTATTTTCAGTTCAACAGGGGGATTCCATTCCCTGTTGCCCCCCGCCCTGCGTTCACCACAGTCTGGGCTCTGCTTCAAATGTCCTAGAACTTTGGACACCTGACAAGGTCAGCAGAAAGGACGAATGGATGTGAATTTCGATTTCTTCATATACGTCCGTTTCATGTGTGTGCACATGTGAACGAAAGGACGCACGTTACCCGCTTTCCTTCCACTTTCAACAATTATGTGCTGTATGTGTGTGCATACATTTGTGTGTTTACATCATGTGAGAGCGTGGTTGTTCTGCTGTATTCTCAGAAGAGCTTGTTTGTTTGTTAGCGCTAATAGCATCTCCTAGCTCTGCAACACGCCGGGGGGAAAAAAACAACATGTAGACGCCAAAACCACTATGTTGTGAGCTGCTTTTGGCTGCTCTTGTGCAGTGGTGGAAGAGGTACTCACACTTTTTACTTAAGTAAAAGTATCAATACTGCAATGTAGAAATACTCTGTTACAAGTAAAAGTCCGCAATTCAAAATTTAGTAAAAGTACAAAAGTATTGGTATCAAAATGTCCCATCTCACAAGTTTTCAAATGTGTAAAATGTCAATTTTCTTTTTTGAAAATAGCAGATCTACAAGCGCATCACAACGCATTGTGAGATTGTAGATCGCCTATTCTCAAATGGCCGAAATGTATGGCTGAAGTGGTTAATGTATGTTTTGTAATAATAATCAAAATCTACAAAGTAACTAGTAACTAAAGAGTAAAAGTACAATATTTGCCTCTGAGATGTAGTGGAGTAAAAGCAAAAGTACAGACATTTGGAAATACTCCAGTAAAGTAAAAAATCCTCAAAATTGTACAGTACTTGAGTTAATGTGCTTAGTTACTTTACACCACTCTGTGTGTGTGTGTGTGTGTGTGTGTGTGTGTGTGTGTGTGTGTGTGTGTGTGTGTGTGTGTGTGTGTGTGTGTGTGTGGGGGGGGGGGGGGGGGGGGGGGGGGGGGGTGTGCAGGGGAACTGGAACCAAAAAATACTTGTTTTGTCTTGCTCTGAATTGGGAACCACAGTGGGCGTGTCAATATTCTACAGGTTGGAAGATGCAGATGTGATAGAAAAAGTGGCGAAAGCGAGGGGAAAATCATAAATATATATATTTTTTAAACTGTGCAGTGGTCTAGTTAGTTTGATAGTTAAAGCTGTGTCTTTGTTTGGTTGCACCATGTAAGATTCACCTTAGTTGCACTGGCGTGAAGTCCACTCTAACCAATATATTGTCACATAAAATGACATTTTCAATTTCCTGTTTTTCCCTGTCCTCAAATTACATGAACAGAATGTGAACAGTCGAGCTGATAAATCTGGGACAATGTTGTTGCCTGGCCACGCCAGGCTATAGTCAACTGTCTGAATGGCCATTTAGACAGGGAAAGCATCTGTGTCATTTTAGATTTCTTTGGCTATTCAAAAAATAGCAGATATACAAGCTCATAGCGCTATGAGCTTGTAGATCTGCGGTTTGAAAAATCGTGAAAATGTGTGCAAATCTTTGAACATATACATTTTTTTTAAAGAGAAAAGTTTTTACTCAAATTTTTGCTTCTGGGGGGTCCCTGCCTGGAACAACATAGTTTGAGATGGGGGTCCGCGACCAAATACATATTATTTTGGGGGTCCTTGACATGAAAAAAGTTTGAGAACCACTGATATTATAGCGACATAAGTTTAAAAAAATAGCAGATCTACAAGCTCATAGCGCGACACTCAGTGCCGCACTATGAGCTTGTATATCTGCTATTTTTTGAATAGCCAAAGAAATCTAAAAATGACACAGATGCGTTCCAGGTCTTAATGGATTCATGGACGTTGTGGAGGATGTGTAGTCTGTGTTTGCATTGCTTTGGGATGGGGTGTGGTTTACCTGAAACCTGGGATCATCTTTGCGAAGCCAATGACCTTCTGGATGCTGTAGGAGACCAGGTCTGCTAGATGAGGCAGCATGGACAGCTTGGTGTCCTCCTCACTGGAGTCTGGACTGCCTGCACCGTCCTGGTACATCATCAACAGATTGCTGAAGTTCAACTTGGTGTCCACTGACTCTGTACGGGAGGAGAGGAGAGCAGAGGAAAGGAGAGGAGAGGAGACGAGCCGAGGAGAGAATTAGGGATGGATTGCTGATGGAAATGACTGTGATGGAACATATCTGATGATGACAATTTAATTTCCCCCGTGGGATTGATAAAGGTCTATCTATCCATCTATGAACCAACAGTGTAGGAAACTAGAAAATATTGCTCCTGAAGGAAAAGTGTGGGCTCTCTGTGTTGGTAGGCAGTATCTAGCACTTAAGACTGTTGGTAGGGAGTGTCGTTAAGCTTTAAGTAGTGGGTGTTATTAGTGTTAAGTATTGGTCGTGTTAAGAGTATGGTTAGTGCGGGTGTGTGTGTGTGTGTGTGTGTGTGTGTGTGTGTGTGTGTGTGTGTGTGTGTGTGTGTGTGTGTGTGTGTGTGTGTGTGTGTGTGTGTGTGTGTGTGCGTGTGCGTGCGTGTGTCTCACCAGGTGAGTGGTTAAAGGAGTCAGAGGAGGCATCTGATAGAGAATGAAGTGATGCTGCACGACTGGCACTGCGCGTTACTGGGCCCTCTCGCACTGGAGGCTGTAGACACACACACACACACACACACACACACACACAAAGTTTTATAGTAGCACTCATCAAACAAAAGTTATAGTGGGTCATAATCTGCTGGACAGAGTAATGTTCTTCAAATTAGCTTTGGCATGTCAGCTAGCTGTGTTGCAGGCTGCTTCGCTCTCTGTATCCCAGCTTGACAAAACATTTGGCTTTTTATGTATGTTTGATTTTTCGTTTTATTACCGCCTCAAGCTTGAACGAGCAATGCTGGATCATAGGAACTTCCTCCGTTTAGCTTGTAGGAAATACGTTGAACATCGCAGTACTGTGATGTATTCAGATTTAAGGCTGGCGAGTGTGTGTATAATATCATGTATGTAATATATGTGTTACACCAACGCCTCAGGCCTATAGGTGGTTTGAGATTCAGTTTCCCCCCGACATAACAACAAGCTATAGCTGACTGAATGCTACACAGCTCATCTTCAAAGACAAAATGAAAACCACAGCTGCCTGGCACTGGAGTCTACAGACATCCACTCAATAATGTATGGTATCGAATGACATCTTAAAATTCATTGTAAAATACTTCTAAAGGCTTTGTTCCAAAGCCATGAAAAAAATATGTAAAACACAGCTGTTAAAGCCCCCCCTCCAGTATTTTTAGCGTTTTTCAGCTGTTGAATGTTTTCCAGAGTCAACCTGTAGTCATATACATTGATTCCAGAGGCGCCATAGAGACTAGGGACTGATGGCAGATTGTTGGGGTCCGATGCTGTGTTGAAGCTGATGATGTGTGATGAGGTCGCGTGTTGAGGCTGCGTGTGTGTGTGTGTGTGTGTGTGTGTGTGTGTGTGTGTGTGTGTGTGTGTGTGTGTGTGTGTGTGTGTGTGTGTGTGTGCGTGTGCGTGTGTTTGTGTGTGTGTGTGTTTGTATGTGTGTTTGTATGTGTGTTTGTATGTGCGTGCGTGCGTGTACAGTATGCATGCGTGTGTGTGTTTCTGTTTTTAGTGTGTGTGTGTGTGTGTGTGTGTGTGTGTGTGTGTGTGTGTGTGTGTGTGTGTGTGTGTGTGTGTGTGTGTGTGTGTGTGTTTGCATGCGTGCGTGCGTGCGTGCGTGCGTGCGTGCGTGTGTGTGTGTGTATGCTGAGGCTGTGTGTTGAGGCTGTGGCTGTTTAGTCGTTATGCCAGTTAGCTAACCCTCCCCACACACATGTGTGTGTTGTCACTGCCGTTGTATCCTACTGGCTCACCTGCCAGTGAGGGGCCCCCACCGGGAGGACGTAAGACTAGAGCCTTCGTCCTACTCCTCCCTGCCGACAGGTGCCGTCCCCCAGCCCGTAGCAGTATTATTGCGTGCAGTGACAAATATCACCCTCGCCGCCCTGGGCTCCCTCCCTCTACGGGCCAATTGTGTTCGTATAGATGCTCCACAAAGCCGGATGCACCGGGGTGGAGTGTCAAGGCGGAGGCTATGAGTTAAGGCTTTGTGTCGATGCTGAGGCGGTGCGTTTTCAGGGAAGAATTGAGCAGTGGTGTAAAGTAACTAAGTACATGTACTCAACCACTGTACTAAGTAAAATGTTTAGCTATTTTTTATTTTACTTGAGTATTTCCAATTTCCAATACTTTTATTTCTACTCCACTACATCTCAGAGGCAAATATTGTACTTTTACTCCTCTACAATTATTTGAAAACTTGAGTTACTAGTTACTTTGTAGATTTAGATTATTATTACAAAACATACAGTAACCACTTCAGCCCTATGTACATTTCGTCGGCCATTTGAAAATAGCCAATCAACAAGCTCACAATGCATTGCGGTGCGACGCATTGTGAGCTTGTAGATCTGCTACTTTCAAAAGATCTTTATACATTTGAAAGAGTCTTTTTACTTTTGGTACTTTGAGTACATTTTGATACCAATACTTTTGCACTTTTACTCAAGTAAATATTGATTTTGTAACAGAGTATTTCTACATTGCAGTATTGATAACTTCACCAAAGTAAAAAAATGTGAGTACTTTTTCCACCACTGTGTGTTAGTGTAATAACTAAATAGGGGAGCAGAGAGTGTCCACAGACCCTGAAGCGTGTGAAGTCGGAGTAGGAGTCGTCGTAGGTCTTGTGATGCGCCTCCACCAGGCAGGAGATGATCTGAGATTGCTCGTCGTCCAGACGAGGCTTCATGGCCTCCCTGGCCGCCTCCTCCTCCTTCCTCTTCATGATCATGTCCTTCTTTCTCTGCACCTCCTCGTCCGTCAGGATGACTGCACAGGAAGATGGGAGAGTTTATTTATCTACATTAAATAAAGCAATCGTTAATTAATCAAATAAATACATTAAATTAAATACAACTGGCTTCAAAAACAAAGGAAGACACACTCCTGCTTTATTGTTCAATACATTTAAAATAAAGAATCCCTCCTGTAATTATTCACTGTCTATTATCTACAATGTTTGAATGAAACTCTTCCTCTGTTGATTCTTAACATGATAGGGATTGGTATTTAACCCATTCAATCCGGGAACGCATCTGTGTCATTTTAGATTTTAGCTATAGGCATTATTTTATACTTTGGCTATTCAAAAATAGCAGATACACAACCTGGATGTAATCTAGATGAGAAGAAACTCAAGTATCACTACATAGTCAACTGAGCTCCTCTCACTGCACAGGAAAATACTGTGTTAATTTATCAGCTTCTATCTCTCTCGGGGAGTGTACACAATGTAAACAAACGGACCCGTGGGTCCATTTGGTTAGATTTGCAGACTCTCTGAGGTAAATTACATTTGACATTGTATCTCGATGCCTACTGTAATTTAGTGAAAGCACACACACGCGCACCCACATGGGCACCCACCCCCACCCCCACACACACACACACACACACACACACACAGGAATCATCCAGTGAATCCGCACTCGCTGTTCTGCATGACAATGTGTCTCAGCAGCATCAAGGTAACATGAGAGTGGAGCTGTACAAAGCCCTGAATGACAGCGAGTTAATCACAGTGAGACTGCGGACGACACACCT
The DNA here is from genome assembly GCF_963454915.1 of Gymnoscopelus microlampas. NCBI lineage: Eukaryota > Metazoa > Chordata > Actinopteri > Myctophiformes > Myctophidae > Gymnoscopelus > Gymnoscopelus microlampas. The sequence goes on from NC_139947.1 coordinate 18,874,053, forward strand.
CGTTGTTCCCGAGGAAATGGAGTGTGTGATCGTACATGCTTAATGACATGCTGGACAGCAGTAAATGAGGATCGCTTAGATCGCTGAGAGGCTAGAAGAGTTTGCCTGCATTATTGGCGTGTTTGGGTGCGCTACAGAGCATAATCTAAACAATATTTCTAGATAGACAGGACAACTGGCTTGATATCACTAAAAGTCGTGTTTGTCAAACATTTTCGTTCCAAAGACCCCCATTTGAAAAGATTTGTTGCCATGGATGGAAGAGAAGATCTTAGTTGTTAGATTATAGATTCAGTGCAGAATTCTACCAATGATCTGAATATAAATTCTTATAAAGGCATTCTCTCAGTGGAACTGTTGGTGGAACTCAAAGATGACAGACGAGAAGAGTTGATTTAGAGGTCTTCATTGTCGAACCATGCCTGATATCCATAGATATCCATCCAAGCTGATATCCATAGACAATGCAAGATTAGTGTCTCATGGACAGTGTTCTTTACACCCTTTAATCACTCCACCTTTCTTCCAGAACATAGTTTGTCCGACCAAACAAGGATAACCCTGTCCTTAGCAATGTGCCATTGTTACACATCGTATCAATACTAGCCAGAGGATGTTCTTTTCCATGGCCCTGCTCTCCCATGTCACCAGATTTAAGCCAAGAATGGGCCAGTCTGACCTGAAGCATTCTGTTCTCTACACATGATCCCACTCGGCTAAAGATATCTGGCTATTTCTTCACTGCAGCCCCCTGTATGGCACAACACTTAATTGTTGAAATCACATCACTCAGCCTGTACTCATGCCTGAGGAGTCACACTCATATTAGCAGTATGACATGGAATATCAGTTTTCCCCAACACTACCTTCTAGCTAACTGGTGCAATTAACCAGTTTCACCCTGGGGTCATTATTTTGGGCATGTCAAACTATATCAAAAATCCAACCCTTGGATTCTTCATTCACCGTTAAGGAATGTTTTACAAAAGATTACACGAAAATTCTCTGTTAGTCAAAGACACCACCGGTAGGTAAACGATAGAAATAAAGCCATTTCTCGGATGAAGTACTCGCCTTTTATACTTGCATGTCAAAAACATGTCGAAAACATCGCCAGTTGTGAGCTTGTAGATGTGCTATTCATAATAATAATAATAATAATGTAAACTATAGTGACATGCCCAACGCAGTGATGCCAGGTGGAAAGTGGTTAAATTAACACTTTTTTTACAGTGTACACGTCACAGTGTTGCGGTGCGTTAGGGTTAATTGAAATGAATAACATTTGAGGTAATTCGATTTTTTTTTAAAAACACAATGTACACTGCTGTTTGAAATGACTACTGCTTTATTTATGGAGAGAGAGCGAGAGAGAGAGAGAGAGAGAGAGAGAGGAGAGAGAGAGAGAGAGAGAGAGAGAGAGAGAGAGAGAGAGAGAGAGAGAGAGAGAGAGAGAGAGAGAGAGAGAGCGAGAGACAGAGAGAGAGAGAGAGAGAGAGAGACAGAGAGAGAGAGGCTGTCCAACCAGCTACTGTAACGTACGTATTTTTAAAAAAAATGCAAATCAAATGTCATCCTGAAATCCTACAATCTTGGGAACGTTTTGTGTGGTTTATTTTAGTGTGTGTGTGTGTGTGTGTGTGTGTGTGTGTGTGTGTGTGTGTGTGTGTGTGTGTGTGTGTGTGTGTGTGTGTGTGTGTGTGTGTGTGTGTGTGTGTGTGTGTGTGTGTGTGTGTGTGTGTGTGTGTGTGTGTGTGTGTGTGTGTGTGTGTGTGCGTGCGTGCGTGCGTGCGTGCGTGCGTGCGTGTGTGTGTGTGCGCGTGTGCATGTGTGTCTGTGCGTGCGTGCATGTTTCCTGTGCATACCATGCGTGTGTGAACTTGTGGCTTTATCCTATGTCAGTGCATATGACACATGCGTGTGTCATGCGTATGTATAGATCCATGGGGTGTGCTGGCGTCATGTGTGTGTGTGTGTTGGTGGTGCATGTGTGTGTGCACGTGTAGGTGTGTGTTTGAACTGTACATGGTGTTCCATGGCTCATCTCCGCCGCTGTGCAGAGAGAGAGAGAGAGAGAGAGAGAGAGAGAGAGAGAGAGAGAGAGAGAGAGAGACGAGAGAGAGAGAGAGAGAGAGAGAGAGAGAGAGAGAGAGAGAGAGAGAGAGTGACGTTTTATGGCTTCTGCCTGTGAGAAGCTTCTCTGTCTGACAGCTCACAGCACTACACACTATACAATCCACAACAAAGACAATGGTGTCAATTAATGATAAAGGAGGAGATGGGAGAGGAGAGGAATTCTATTTTGACCTCTGCTTGACCACATCTTTCTTTGATTCTCTGCCAGAGTGAAGGATTAGCCATCAGGACAGACGCTCTCCAGGACCGCCCAGCAGACAGTCAGACAGACAGACAGACAGACAGACAGACAGACAGACAGACAGACAGACAGACAGACGCTCTGCAGCACCGCTCAGCAGACCGACAGGCAGACAGACAGCCTTTACAGACACTAGGAGCCAGACAGTCCACCCTAGGTGCTGACATGAGACCACCTCAGTGTTAATTTCAGAGTGTAGAAAAGGAACTTGCAAGGGACCACGGTGTGGAGGTTAAATCAATACTCTGAATATTGCACTGTGCTATTACACACAGACAGACAGTGTAGCTATTTCCACTGGGAGGCATTTCAAACATTCCCAACATAAACTGCCTCTTGTAAGAGACACACATGTCTCAAATAAATGAATGACATGGATGTCTGGGAGACAATCCCAGATGCACACATATTCATTTTATTTCATTTATTTTTACTTTAAAAAAATGTAATTCTTTATTTTACCAGGATAACACCACACTGTGATTTTCATTTCTTCAAGTGGGCTCTGGCCAAGAAGGCAATATAGACAAGTTTCACATATAAAAACATTAACATAGAAACAAACAAAACAAAAGATATTTACCAAAAACAAGATGACAACAGCAGCTAGGCCACACCGACTGAGAAAGACAATTTAATCAACCTGATTGGCTGGCAAGCTCAAGGCCTTGATTGGCTTTCATCTCTTTCAGGCCGCCGTCATTAATTAGGCTTCGGCTGTGGTCCAGAAGCCGAGCCAGAGCAGAGAGCGCCACTCCTTGCGGTAAGAACATCCAGTCTAAAGCACAACTGTGAGCCGGCACAGTCTGGTCAGGGTTTGGCAACGTCAGTCAAAGTGCCTATTCTAAGACTTTGGCCTGAAGTCGCTAGGTCCTGGCAGCGCCGAAAGGCATCATCAAGGCACCACCACAAAAACAACAGGCCTTTTTATGGCCTGGAGGATCAAAGCAACACGCCGGCCTCCCCATGGCGAGGTACGGTCAAAGAAAACAGCCTTGTTTACCAAGAGCAACACCACAGAGAGACTGAACCAGAAATCGAAATGAATGAACCAAAGCAACAACAAGTGAAAAATACCAAATGAAAGAAAAGAAAGAGACAGACTCTAAATAGACAGAATAATAAAGCACTGTGGAGAGAGTGAGAGAGATTGAGAGAGCGAGGGGGGGGAGAGAGAGAGAGAGAGAGAGATGACAGTAGAGGACAGGTGTGGGCCGTTTACTTAATTCCTGACAGACTGGCTTTCCTGTGTGTTCACTATAACAAAGCACAGATATTGATTTGAGAATGTAAAACACATTTTTATCATATTGCCAATAAAGCATTCCGAATTGAGCGATTGAGAGGATAAAAACAAATAGAGAAAGATGGAGAAAATGGAGGGATTCAGTGATTCACACTCCCTGTCTCTCTCACAAACACACACACACACACACACACACACACACACACACACACACACACACACACACACACACACACACACACACACACACACACACACACACACACACACACACACACACACACACACACACACACACACACACACAGAGACAATAACAAGCTGCCATTGATTAGAGGACACTTACGAAGGCTCCTTCTGTATAAGTGGATAGATACAGTACATAGAGGGATATGTTGTTTTGGATGAACAGAGTGGGATGTGTTACCTAGATACATAGATATGTTTTTCCAATGAACCATCTCCTGGGCCGGGAGCTCTTCTGTTACATTATATCAGTGACAAAACTGTTATATTTAGAGCCCGATGTATCGGTTTGGCCGATATATATGCAATTATTTGCCCTTTCTAACATCGGTATATACAGTATTAGGCAATTGTGCAGCCAATGTGTATTGATTTTTTATCACTATAGCCATTAAGATAGCCTGGTAAACCCTCCCTCCAGAAATCTCATTTCCATTTGATTTCTCCTGAAATCAAATGGAAATGAGATTTCCGGAGGGAGGGTTTACCAGGCTACCATTAAGAGGCCAATTCTACAAAATGTTTCCTAAATCCTAACTGTTTTTTAAAACTTTTTTTTACTATGTCATTGGTTCTCAATCTTTTTCATGTCAAGGACCACCCAAAATGATATGTATTTGGCCACCGACCCCCATCTCAAAATGTTTTGTTCCAGGGACCCCCAGAAGCAAAGAATTGAGTTAAAAATGTTCGCTTTGTTAAAAAAATATATATACAAAGATTTGCACAATTTTTTTTTTTAAATAGCAGATCTACAAGCTTGTAGCACGGCACTCGGTGCCGCACTATGAGCTTGTAGATCTGCTATTTTTGAATAGCCAAAGTGTAAAATAATGCTTTTTAGCTCAAATCTAAAAATGACACAGATGCTTCTCCCGGTCTTAATGGGTTAAGCCTGCCGTCACCATTTTGGACATAAAAAAAGGGGGAAAAAGGTTTTCAAAATGTTAAAATTGATGTATTTCATATGTACTTGTTTGCTCGTTCAATGTATAATTAAAGTTCTTGCCATTCGGGGCATCCACATGTAAACAAGATGTTGTTTTTCTCACGTCACAAAGTCTTAACCCTAATTTGTACTTTGACAATAACAAATGACCGCTGGCGTGACCAATTTGGCCCGAGCTGATCGCGATGGTTGGAATTTAGTTTTTCGATCTACATAAAGTGAGCCCGAGCACCACAACCGATGCCTCCGAAATGTTGGCGGGTCAAGTTTCCATCCCACTACGCATTTAACCACTTTCAACCTGACATCCCTATTTTAACCCTTTCAGACCGGGAATGCATCTGTGTCATTTTAAGATTTCTTTGGGCTAATCAAAAATAGCAGATATGCAAGCTCATAGCGTGGGACCGAGTGCCACGCTATGAGCTTGTAGATCTGCTATTTTTGAAAAATCGTGAAAATTTGTGGCAAAATCTTGGATTATATATTTTTTAAAGCGAACATTTGTAAAATATTTAGTTCCAGGAACCCCCAGAAGCAAAGATTTGAGTTACAAATGTCCGTCAACTTGTCATGATTTTTCAAAAATAGCAGATCTACAAGCTCATAGCGCGGCACCGGCTTGTATATCTGCTATTTTTGAATAGCCCGACGAAATCTAAAAATGACACTCAGATGCGTTCCCGGTCTTAAGGGTTAAGTCATAAGTCATGTCATAGATGAAAATGTCCCTCAAAAATTCGAAAAATAAAAAAAATAGCCTATCTACAAGCTCACAATGCAACACTTGTAGATCGGATGTAAAAAATAGAATCTGAAAGGTGGTTAACTGTTTGTTTGTTAGGCAGTAGTGTGCAGTCCTGTTATATCAGTATAACATACCAGTGAAATCACAGACCGTTTCTAATTGTTTTTCATACAGGTGTTTTCTCTGCAATATCCCCCAAGAGGCTTCAGAAGAGAAACACTTGGGGGCGACTCGACTAACACATTTCAATCCAGGAGAAACCCTGCAAGGTGTGACACCTTGCAATGCATTCTTAATGCCTTAAACCGGAAACTGCTATGGAGACTACTGTTGCTAGGCATTATGGGCTGTGTCAAACCACTGAATGGCCCTCTCCCACTCTCTCTCTCTCTCTCTTTCACACTGCAGTCTGTTCTCAATGCACTGTCGCCCTCACTGCACTCTTTTTCTCAATCAATAAAGCAAGAGCCATTGCAACCTGTTATCTACCACATAGTGGGATTTTATACGCCCTGTAGCCGTTGTGACCCCTGCCCTACACAAACACACACGCACACGCACACAGTCACACACACACACACACACACACACACACACACACACACACAGAAAGCGTCTTGTTTGTGAATGAAATGTGGGCCAAGCCATTGTGTAACTGTTGGGAGAAAGAGCGCCATTGTTGGACCGCCAGTCTTCCTTCCCTTGCTTTCATTTGTGTCTCTATCGCCTCAGAACACCCTGCTCCGTTTGTCTCTCGCAGCTTCTGGTCCATCTGACCACCTGACTTCCCAGCGCTGCACGTTTTTTCCTGCTCTACACGCCGCAGAGGGCTCGTAGTAACGCTGCCAAAACACCATGAGACGATACACAGCAAAATCCCCCAGTGATCATTTCACAATTGTTTTGTATCTGCCTAAAAGTGTTTAGATTGGCATGTTATCAACATTGACCATTCACACAATAACGCAGCATAATTGCACATTGTGCAATTGTTATTGTACTGTGTTAATTTTTGTTTTCGTTTTTTAAGCCATTAAGACTTGAAGCCGATTCTATAAATGTCTTCTAAATCACAACAGTATTCTGAAAAAACGCATGTTTCTATATCAGAGGTGCTCATACTTTTTCATGTCAAGGACCCCCAAAATGATATGTATTTGGCCGCCAACCCCATCTCAAAATATTTTGTTCCAGGGACCCCCAGAAGCAAAGATTTGAGTTAAAAATGTTCGCTTTAAAACAATAATATATTCAAAGATTTGCAAACATTAAAAACACATAAAAAATAGCAAAAGTGTCAAATAATGTGTTTTAGCTCAAATCTAAAAATGACACAGCTGCATTCCAGGCCTTAATGGGTTAATTAATTTTCAGACAGGTCAGTGTGGAGCAGGGCTTCTCAAAGTGGGGTCCTTGAGGGAGTTCCACTGGGTTCCCAAATTGGTTAATATAGCATAAAAATCTGCTCAACCACTTTCATTCTATTGTATACTTGAGATAGATGCCTGTACTGTAGATCTGCTATTTTCGAAAGATTTAGTCAAATCTCAGTGAAACATTTAGAACAATTTTGAAACATTTGAATAACATAGGCTACTGTACATCTTCTCTCATGGGGGTCCCTGGAACAAAATGTTTTTAAATGGGGTCAAAAAACTAATGAATTTGGGGGTCTGTCCTTGAGAAGCAGTGCTGTAGAGACACAGGAAACCAAGGACAGAGGGAGAGGAGAGGCACGTCGGACAAGACGTGAGTCCTCCTCACCCTCACAAGGGGCATAATGTTCGCTGTTGAGCGGAAACCTTGTATGTCCAAAACCGTTACTTTTCAGGAAATGGGAAAAGGAACCCGTGTTCCAATGGATCCAATATAGTTATTATTTAGTCACAAGCAGTGGTGTAATGGTGATTTTATTTTCGGCGGTACGGTACAGCGGTACGGTGGCGTGCACCTGCGCGCACCGTACCGTGCCGCACATGCGTGTGCGCTCAAACAAATACTGGCCACACGCCGTGGTGCCCCGACCAACGACCAAAACACCACTGGTCACAAGCTCTTGCTAATACTTTTCATTGGTTAAATAAAACCCACAGACAACCTGGCGAAATTAGGCAATCTACAAGCTCACATTGGGACGTGTTGTGAGCTTTTGCGACGATAACTAACTAATACGGCAAACTATAAAATAGGCAGGGCATTCTTCTGGTCAGATGGACCAGAAACTCAAGACACTGTTCTGAGGGCGATCTTGTCGGAATGCATGCCCCTTTGGTAATGCAAGACCCTGTTGTATACCGTTCTCAGCGTACTTGGTGGACGCCCGGTCTATGACATCAGTACAATGACATCATATTGATGGCATCAGGGAGCTCCATATATGGGGATTTGTGGATTTACATATTCTTTTGGGGAACCTCTGATCCGACCGCCTTCACATTGGTGCACTGCACTCACTCCCTCGGGTCCTCAGCGATGAACACCCCAAATTTGATCGTTGGGTGGTTCTCGAGATACGCAAAGGACAGATAATGTACACACACACACGTACACGCGGAGATTTCACGCATTTATAGAGACTAGTCCTAGATCTACAAGCTCACAACCTGTCAGGATGTTATGAGCTTGTAGAGTGCCAAAACTTTTTTTGGGGGGGAGGGGGGCTTTACTCGTTCAGCCGTGATCCACCAAATAATGACGCAACCTCCGACCGCTAAACCTTATCGATACCCGGGTCTCAATATTTCAGTACTGAAATGTACTGAAATATTGATTTGGTGATTTGGTGAAGGAGTATTTCTTCTTCTCTGCAGTAGGAACAGAATCTAACATATGGCACGGCCTGTCATTATTATTCATATCCTCGATTAACTGTCCTCACATTTCAAATCAGATCCGTTTACAGCCTGCCACACACGCAATTGGCTTTCACTCTCAGCTAACTATGAATATTAGATTAAATGCTAATCAAGCAGGGAAACCGTTTCGTTGCGGGGCCAGGCTAGGGCTACCTGACGCTAATCTGTGCCAACATTTGGCCATGCAGTCTGACACAAGCCTGATTGACACTATGTTGTACGATGGTGTCACGAGTCGAAACTAGCAGATCTACAAGCCCACAACTTGTCTTGATGTGACGTGTTGTGAGCTTGTAGATCTGATTTTCGGTGCATGACAACGTCAGACGACGTAGTGTATATTAGCATAAGAGAATGCAAACGCCTGTGTACATACACACAGTGTGTGTGTGTGTGTGTGTGTGTGTGTGTGTGTGTGTGTGTGTGTGTGTATTACGTGTGTGTATTACTAGAAGGCAGATATTTGTGATTAAAAAGCCAAACAAGAGGCAATGTCCACAGCAGAGCCGCAGTCTGATCGGAGCCAGATGGAATTATGAAAGAATCTCAACCTGATCCGGGTCGGCCTGAGAACATCAACTCTACGTTGCGTAGTTGGCTTCAACGGAGTAATTGAAGCTTTATTTAATAGGGAAGTTTAAACCAGATGTGACCTTGATTTTACCTCCCTATGTAACATGTTGATTGGTTGGTTCTGTGTTAAAGGTAATATTGATAAGGTTTTTATGTACACAAAAAAAAAGAACCAAGAATGATTTTGAATAAATCATATAGGCACAGGCTTCTCTGCCTTTTCTCTCTCACCAAGGAAACAACATAGTTATATAAAAAAAAGAAACACCCAGGGCCGTTTCCGTTTCTCAATATGCGTACTTGTCTGTACTTGTGTCCTCGCGAACTTGTGAAACGTCATGCGAGGCGTTGTTAGCTTGTACTGTAGAGCTGCACTGAACATATCCACAGTGGGCGAGCTGAGATGGTACAAACTTCTGAGGACGGGAGTACTGCCGCACTCCCGTCCTCAGAAGTTTGTACTTCTGAGAACGGCCCAAGTTTCCAAGTGTTGCACCGAATGTGGTGACCGATGGCCTAGACAGCCCTGGAATTTGGTCAATTTAGGGGCAAGGCCACTTGGCCTTTGGTGTTTTCAAAATACCAGGGCAGGAAGGCCATCAAATAAAACAATGATTTTAAGTCCATGGAAATAATGAATTTAACTTCAAGGTTAAGGATGATAACATTTTCATATAGTAGTATATAGTACAGTACTATCAGTGAAATAAACCTGTGTATTTCACAAAATAATGTATTGGCTAAAAATACTATATTACAAAGTCATATTGGCATATACTCCAATATTTATCACATTCAGCCTTTGACTTGATGATGTCCAAAAATAATTTAGATTTCTGTGCGTTTCATGGCGTGTAGCTGTCGTAAGTGTGTGTGTGTGTGTGTGTGTGTGTGTGTGTGTGTGTGTGTGTGTGTGTGTGTGTGTGTGTGTGTGTGTGTGTGTGTGTGTGTGTGTGTGTGTGTTGCTGTTCATGCCTTGTGCTGCTGAAATGTGTGTGGTTGGATTCTTTTTTGGCTGTATTATGTCATGTAAACGGCCGTGATTAACGCATGTAATTGAGATGTTTTCATACAGTTCCCACTGTTTTCAATGAAAGCTATCATAATACGCTGCTGTTGCTCCATTGCTGTGTATGGCAATGAAGTGATGGTCTTAACGGCCTGTACGACCGCGTGTCATTTTGGTTGCTTGACACAGGAAGGTGTGAACACAAACCAGACCTAATGAAAAATGCAACAATGTAACACATTGGTCCTTAGGTGTGAATATGAAAGGCACCAGAGTGTTGCACCACATGTGGTGATCTATCGAATTATGTTCCACCTGCCCAGAGCATGGGAACGAATCTCATTGGCTGTCAATCGTGACATCAGTCATCTATGACATGAGGTGTTTATGACCCATCTATCACATATGACTCAAAATTTGGGCAAGGTCACAGCCCCATCCAAACCCCAGTGAATTCCATTACAAAATGAAAGTTAAATATTCATCCACTGCCCCTCACAAAAGAAAAGAAAAAAGGATATATTATGATTGTGAAGAAAACTGCGTCTGTATGCTGCCTTTTAGACAAGTCTCGGGGAAATAAGGAACCTTATAATGCAACAGACGTGTTGTGACGTGGAGTGGAGTGCGACAGCTAGTGGATGAATGCTGTCCACAGCATCTCTAAATATTAACGTTAGGCTGTCTCTGCACAGCGTAAAAGTAAGTGTGACAGTGAGTGACAAGTGAACTTACATTCTTTCATCATTCCGATGTCTATGCAGCGTTTGAGCCGGCAGGCCTGGCAGTGTCTGCGGTTGTCCTTGGTGATGGTGCAGCTTCCGTTGAAGGGACACGTGAACGTAGCTTTACGCTTCATACTGCGCCTGGAAAAACAAACAACAACCAAACACTGTCATTTAGGGCAGCAGTTCTCAAACGTCTTAATGCCATGGACCCACAAATTGATATGTATTTGGCCACGGACCCCAGAACTGAGAATGTTTTGTGCCACGGACCCCCATAAGAGAAGATTTGTGATGCAACCAGAGATTATTTTCTCAGCGATTATTATATCGAATAGTTAAAATAGCCGAAATACAAGCCGACAAAATAGTTAAAATAGCGAATGACATCGCCCAAAATAGGGATTTACTATTAATTGATTCTTTTTATAACATTATCAAGAATCAATCTTTTTTTTTATTTTATTATTAAAGCGATTAGTTTGATTAACTGTTACACCCCTACTGTAATTTACTGTCATTTACTACTGGTTACCAAGTCTGTATAGTGGTCGGTCGTTCGGGTACGATGGCGTATGATTATTACTAGCCACAATCCATAAGCTATCTCTCTCCCAACATAGAGTGTTTTAAAATAAGCTTCAACAGGATGAGGTTGGTTGTTATGGATCGGTGTCAGCCTCAATGCATCTGATCAACCACCCATCTATTCCTTTATTCATGCCCCCCCCCCTGTTCTGTTCACACAAACAACAAACTAGGGTCCAACTGTTAATCAAACTAATCGGTTTTCCATCAATTATAAAAACATGTTTCTCCTTTGTTTCGTTTTTTAAATACAATAGCAAAGCATTGCAGATCTTGCTTTGTATATCTGCTATTTTCGCTATTATATAAATTAAATATATAAATATATATAAAATACGGCCAAAGTGGTTAATCAGACTGATCGATTTAGCTGATAATAAAAAAATCTATTTGAACGTTTTCAAATCGATTAGTTGATTTAATTTAATTCTACCAAATACAAAAAAAAACACGCTTCTCGATTATTCAATGAATAAAAAAAGTAATCGACAGAATAATCGCTAATCGTTAAAATAATCTCTAGGTGCTGCCCCTCAACAAACATCCAGAAGCTGTTTTACCATATAGTCCATAAGTGAGCCTCATTATTTAGTAGGTGGATCTGAGATATTTGGGCTGTTGAATTGTAAAATAAATAAACAATGTCAATGACAAAACCATCAGATTGGAACTTAGTGTCCGCAGAAACCATTAAACACGACCCTTGCATCCTAATTCGGGGACAAACATTGATGTGATGTGGAGGGAAAAAAGGAGTGGACTTCCCGTAGTAGCCTATATAGCAGTGATATTCAACTGGAGGCCCGCGGGCCACATCCGGCCCCAGCTGAGCTTTCATTTGGCCCCTGGAACACATTCCATATTCCAAAGTACAATTTACAATTCAGGCATTTAGCAGACGCTAATCCAGAGCGATCTACAGTAAGCAAGGTTAACATGACGTAATACATCAAATGCATAGACATAGTATTCTATGATCATAGGTAAACCAATAACCATTGTCTAAATCATCAGTCTATACAGTATACAGTAATATAAACATAAAAATAAATCTGCACATTGAAACTTTATTTGTATTATACTGTCTGATGATAGGTTCTTGGTTTACCTTGAAAATAAATGGTTGGTTGTACGGAATGAAAGTAGCTATTTCTGAGTTTTAAGTGGCTGTTGTCCATTAGACAGAATAGTCCTTCTACATACATTAGCTAGTTTTGAATGGATTTTGTCCTTCTTCCATGTCCTACATTTTCATCCACTTACAGTATGATTCATTCATCCTCAATAGCGTCCTTGGCTGAATAATGGTCTAACTCTCAACTCATTGGTTCTTGAAACACATCATAAGAGCTTGTGCCCTTATCAGCCGGATGCTCAAAAACATGAAAAAAAATTAAAACCTTTCCTTCATACGAACATGTAACCACTTTCACCTGGCCAGCCTGCCTCCACTATTCTCAAAGACGCTTCCATGCCAGGGCCCTGTGCATGCACATAACACACTGAAATATCTACTTCCTATTTTCTCAATATCCAGATCAAAGCCTGTGCATTAAAGGACTGGCACAGAAATTATCCTTTCAAATATCAAAATGCATTTATGCAGTATGAAGCATGCCCTAATAAGTTACCATAATGGACATGTGTCCATTGTTGTGTCCTATATGACAAACGGTCAAATGGTTAACGACGAACACGTCGTTAACCATTGTGGCCCCCAACTTCAAGTCATTTTACAATTGTGGCCCCCTGCCTAATCTAGTTGAATACCCCCTGCTATATAGAGTCATGGGGGACACGGGTCAACAAAGTCTATAGGGTTTAAGTGGTTAAACGTCTCACATTGGTAATGCAGACACTGACAGAATCATTTCCCATACACACACACACACACACACACAAAGGCAGAACATTATGTACACTGGCATGCATACACACCACACACAGACACAGAGGGTAGTGTGTGTTCACACCGTCCCTCATGTCATGAAGAAATATCGCTGCCTAGAGCGCTTTTTCTGCTTAAAATGAAAAAAGTAACTTCCTCCCACCCTCTGCAGCGGTACGGGCCACATCACAACTAGGGTTGGGATTAGTGATGCATGATGTTATCAGTAGCATATCGTTATCGGACGATATTTCATTAAACATGCAATATCGGTATCAAAATTATGTCAGAATAATTCTGCATTTTTTTCACCGATATTGACCGATATCTTTTCACCGATATTGACCGATATCTTTTCACCGATATTGACCGATATCTTTTCAACGATATTGACCGATATCTTTTCACCGATATTGACCGATATCTTTTCACCGATATTGACCGATATCTTTTCACACAATAATAATGTGACCGTTAATGGCTTTGAAAATAAAATAATTCAGCAATGAGCTCAATATAAATATAATAATAATGTAATATATCGGTATCGGCCGATTTGACCCTGCATATTATTGGATATCGGCCAAAATTTCAATATCGTGCATCTCTAGTTGGGATCCTTTAGTATTTTAACGATTCCGATTCCTTAACGATTCCTTAACGACTCATTGTGAGCTTGTAGATCATCTATTTTCGGCATGTGACACCGGGGCACAACTAAGTATAAATCTGGCATAATTCTAACCCAACCCCTACAGCTAACCTCTAAATGCCTGACCCCAACCTGAATACATTTCCCTTGTGAGGAAAAGGAAAAATGTCCTCAAAATGTCTATTTCTCAAATTCTACTATACTTGTGGAGACATCTGACTAGGGATGGGACGATATGAACATTTCATGTCAACATTATTGTGACCAAAGTAATTGTGATTACGATATTATCGCGATAATCAAAATATGCTTAAAACTCTTAAAATGCCACTTTTGTTAACCACTTAACAACCCCAGCATCCATAGTATGGGGTGGAACATTTCACTCGAGATTTAGAGAGTGAAATGTTCAGAAAAGACTGTATCAAGTACGCTCGTTACGGGTGCGTTTTACCAATTCTAGAGGGTTTAAGTGGTACCGGATATGCAGCTCGGCAAAGGTGAATTGATCCGAGTGTATGACAGAGGACAATTTCACGATTAAAATCTCTGCGATACGATTATTGTGAGCGTTTTTTCATCACGACAAACGAGTAATAATAGTCCACACACACACACACACACACACACACACACACACACACACACCCTACCTGAAGAAGCCCTTGCAGCCTTCACAGGTCATGGCGTTGAAGTGAAACCCGGTGGCTTTGTCTCCACAGACGCCGCAGATCCGCGGGGCGTTGCGGTCGAACTCATCCACCATGGAGGTGGTTACTGTCATGGCCTCCATCACTGCAACACACAGACACACAGCATGCACGCTTTCCTTTAGTAATGGACACAGGTTATGACTCCATGAACGTCAGTGTTTGTTTCAGCGTGTGTCTTGTAGCTCTGTGTGTGGGAGTGAGTGTGTGTGTGTGTGTGTGTGCGTGTGTGTGTGTGTGTGTGTGTGTGTGTGAGCTCATGGCATTGACGTCTCTTGCTTTATACACACAGGTGTCAGGAATCAGGATATTAGCATATTTAGCGAAAGGCATCGACAGGAACGCTCTGCGTTGACAGGCCCAGTGATTAAAGCAAGCAATCACGCACGCATGTACAAACGCACGCACGCACACGCACACACACACAGGTGCATGCATACAAATGCAAGCATGTGGGAACACACACACACACTACCGTGACAATGCTTTGAAAAAGCATTATAAACATCCGTGAGTTGCATGACTGACAGAAATGATGACTGAATGAGGGTATTTGCCAAAGGCTGGAAACTGACCAATGTGCACACACGCACGTACGCCGACACGAACACACACACACACACACACACACACACACACACACACACACACACACACACACACACACACACACACACACACACACACACACACACACACACACACACACCATCTGGCAGTCCCTATGAAATAAACAGCAGGATAGTAACACACACCACGGGACAGTGAGGACTAATTCATTTCAATGATGTAAACTCAACACTGTGGACTAATGAAAGGTCAAACAAGGAGATAGGACAGGAAGACAGACACCCGGAGTAGGAAACGACAGAGAGAGAGAGAGAGAGAGAGAGAGAGAGAGAGAGGGAGGAAAAGTAAAGGAAAGAAAAGAAACAAATGAGAGAAAAAACGAAAGAAAGAAATACAGGAAAGAGAAGAGAGAAAGGTGATGATGGATATGTTCACGTAGGAACAAAATTCATTCCAGGTTGTTGTTGATGTGGTGAAAAACATATTATTCTGACATAACCGACCATAGATATGGTGAGAACATATCAAAATACAGAGTCCATGTAGAAACCCATACAGGTCCTATATCACACTCCCACATATTAACCACTTGAACCGTGTATACTTAGTTGACCGGAGTCCCCCAGGGGTCTATAGTAGGCCCTGTGCGTTCTTCCCTCTACACCAAATGCTTCTCCACTTGGCATTCAGCATCAAGGGTTGGATTGGGGGTAAGTCCCTGCGACACACTAACGTCATTAAAGCCAAGCCTACTAAATACCTTTGCTGAAGATATTCGATCTACAAGCTCACAAGGTTACGTTGTGGGCTTGTAGATCGCCTACATTCGCTGAATGCTCGCCCCCCAGAAGAATAGGGAGGTTCATGTGGTTAAATGAACACTAGGGGTTTTGCTACTGTATGTAGGGTAATGCATCAACAATAATGTATATCTTTCATCCTTACATAAAGCATCCTGCCTGTGCATGCGTATCAGACTTTGTGCATTATGCAGAGAGAGAGAGAGAAAGGGGGAGAAAGAGAGAGAGAGAGAGAGAGAGAGAGATGGCGGGGGGAAGAGTCAGAGAGACACTTGCTTTGGCAATGTAAACGAATGTCTTCTCATGCCAATAAAGCTCAGTTGAATTGAATCATACTGAATTGAATTGAGAGAGAAGACAAGAGAGAGATAGGAGAGCGAGAGAGGAGAGCAAGAGAGGAGAGCGAGTGAGTGAGCGAGCGAGTGAGCGTGTGTGTGTGCGTGCGTGATGTACTGTATACGATACATAAACAATACACTTTTCAATACAGTACAATACAAGTTTCATGATAAATGTAATTCATGGGGGGAGGGAGTAATAGCGGGGGATCATTTCTTAATCCCTCAGACTTCAGGGGGCATTTCAGGACATCTTGGGGGGGGGCATATTTGCCCCATTGCCCCTTGGCTGTTCGTGATGCTGCGTGGGGGGTGGGGGAGGGGGGGGGGGCAGGTTGGAGTCACAGAAGGACAGCTGCTCTTTAGGGGGGAAAAACAAGACATGAAGTGGAATAGATGTTAATAGTGGAGGAGAAAGCAGGTGAGCGCAGAGAAAGTGCACAAGGGTGGAAGAAAGCAGAGAGAGAGAGAGACAGAGTGAAAGGACAGGGGCATCATGTTACAGGGAAATTGGAAAACCAGGGAAATTGAAAAAGGAGCGCTCGCGTTCAACCCCCTAGGCAATTCTGTAAAACCAACACTAGAGGGCAATGCAAGCCACACTAGACTAGAGCCCCCCACCACACACACGCGCGCATGCACACGCACACGTGTGTCCGTGTCGTGGATAGTAACCCATGAAAAGATCTATTCTCCCCCTATCGGTTTACAACTCGGACAGTGCTGATTTGACTAGCAGACCATCGGCCGGTCGGCGCGGGCACTCGCGCCTCCTCGCCTCAAGCTCTGCTGAGTCGGCGTGCCTCCGTCATGGACAATAACTATTATCACGTGTGCGTGTGAACGCGTGTTCAGCGTTCCCCTAGCGTAGCTTCCTGGTTGCTATGTGGGGGGGGACAACAAAAGCCAGGTCCGCCTCGCATCAAAGCCGGTCAAAACATGGGTAATCAGTGGTCTGGGACCCAAAATCAGGATCGGCATCGGACCATCAGGCTCTAATCCTCCTCTCATCCCCTATGACAGTGGTTCTCAACCTTTTCAGGCTGTGACCCCCCAAAATAATCATATTTGAACTGGGGACCCCCACCCTGAAAAGCACTTGGAATGTAGGAGTTGAGGCATTACATTTAGTTTAACTAAGTCCAAAGATACATATTGTGAAAATAGCCGATCTACAAGCTCACAATGCCTCGCAACGCTCACAATTTTTGCGTCTTTCTTATAATATTTGACAATTTGGCTAATGTTCGACCAGTTTTTATAGTATAGTTTGTTGATCACTTTTGATGCAGTAAAGGTTTTTCATTTCATTTCATTATTATATATTTTTTAGGTATTGGAAAGGTCTTAAAAGTCCTTAAATTGTCACTTTACTGTCATCTGGGGACCCCCCCCAAATCATGTGGGGACCCCCTGAAAGTGAAAACCACTGCTCTGTGAGACTGAGGAGCACATTCACTCACAGACTCACCTTGCCACGGCCCCCACTTTGAAAACTACTGAAATGTTTTCTATTTTCTTTTCTTTTTATTTTTTTCCGCAATATGGGGCTATTTGGGGGGTCCATGTATGAACCCCTGATCTAGAGAACCGTGACAGATGTGTCTATTAAGGATAACTGTTGTGAGACTTACTTATATTCAATCAAATATTCATATATTCAATGTTAATGGACTGAGACTTACGCAATATGTTCACTCATATTGTACAGTATATATTTATATATTCACTGTTGATAGACTGTACATACAGCCTGGTTGACAGAGTGCATAATTCATATCAGTCTCATATTTACTGCTGATGTAGTCAGTGATGATAGATGCACATTCATGCATATACTTACAGGTGATAGAATGAACAATTAATAGAATACAGTTAACGCAGTCGGACCCAGAGCAGATACATGTGGTCTATTTATTTGATTCGATTTGATCTTTATTCGTATTTCCCTACTCTTATCTGTTTCACTCTTAGCCACTTGAACCCCACAACCCTATCCTGGGGCTAAGAGATTTGGTGTAGAGGGAAATACTAGGATCTAGTATCAAAGCCTGGGGGACTCCAGTCAACTACAGTAAGTATATGTTGTTCCCACACGGGGAAGAATACACTTTGATCTTAATCTACTTTTAGGCAGGGAAATGCTGCCCCCTCTGAGTGTGTGTGTGTGTGTGTGTGTGTGTGTGTGTGTGTGTGTGTGTGTGTGTGTGTGTGTGTGTGTGTGTGTGTGTGTGTGTGTGTGTGTGTGTGTGTGTGTGTGTGTACAGTACACACATGTTTGATGTCAATTACACAAAGTACATAAATGAAAGGTCTCATTAATGAACTCGTGGTGGTGGTGGTGGTGGGGGGGGGATCAGCACAAAACATAAAAGAGTGGGGGATCAATCTGTAATCCCTCAGATGTCAGGGGGCATTTCAGGACATCATGGGGGACATATTTGCCCCCTGGCTGTTTGTGATGCTGCATTGTGGGGGTTAAGGGAGAGAAAGGGCGGGATGTGGAGTCAAACAAGGACGCAGAGCTTGACGGGGGTTTGGGAGGCTGAAAGGGAGGAAAAACAAGACCGAAAGTGGAGAGGAGATGGAAATAGTGGCGGAGAAAGCAGGTGAGTGTAGTGAAAGTGCAGAAGGGTGGAAGAAAGCAGAGAGAGAGAGAGACGGCGAGAGAGAAACATGCTCGGACTCCATTAGCTCTCATTAAGGCTCGGCTAGTTGAAGCTTCTGCGTCGGTTCCCAGGAAAAGACACGCACACACGCATGCGCACGCACACGCACACGCACACGCACACACACACACACACACACACACACACACACACACACACACAGAGATGAGACATCAGCGCCATTACCCAGAACACAACACAGGCAAGCAGGAGTTCGGAGGGACAATAAAAGTCATGTTTCGAGTGTACATAGTATATAAGTAGAGCCATTAGACGAATGTAGAAAAATACACACAGAACAGCAGACTCAAATCTACAAAACACTCAGTCACTCAGACATAGAAAGAATAGCTCATAGAAATATAATTTCTACCAAGTAATCCTTTCCAAGAACAACATGAAAATAATTCCAAGTAGGGAATGTCAAATATGTAAAATTATTCAATTATTTCAAGGTCATGGCTTTTGCACCCAATTTCTTTAAACTCAGAATCCTGGAGTTTGCATTGTACCCCACCCCCCCTCTTTTTCTCCCAATGTAGTCGAAAAAGCCAATTCGCGATCGTTCCCACACACTTGTCTAGACTTCTCACTGCTGACCCCTACTGGTTGGTCTTTGGACTGGTGGTAGGTCCTAGGGATGTATGTGTACCCATTAAAACAGGGAAAGCATCTGTGTCGTTTTAGATTTTAGCATTGGCGATAGCAGATATACAAGCTCACAGCGTGTGAATTCGTGCCGCACTGCGAGCATGTACATCTGCTATTTTTTGAACATTTTTGAAAAATCTTGAAAGTGTGAAAACTACTCATTTAGAAGGCATTTGTAGAATCGGGCTCAGGTCTTAACTCATTGTGTGCCAATGACGTCTTTTGACGGCTGTTTTTTAGTAAGCCCTGAGTGCCAATGACTAAAATTAAATAAAATGATTTATTTTATTTTATGTTTATTATTACTTTTTGATTTATCACAAAGGGACTAGGAGATAACGCAATCCAAAGATTTGCTGCTCCATTCACTTCAATGTTAACAAATAAACTGAGAAAAAATGCCCTTTTTTCCTTTGTTTTTTTGAGTGAAACATGCTATTTTCGAACATCAAACCGCAAATGTCAACGAGGTCGCGATGACCTCGTTGACATTAATGAAACCACACCTGAAAACCTTCAGTAATTAGCAACCATCAGGGGATCAATCATACTGGAGACAAACAGTCTGTGACTACTTGAAAAGGTAAGAAAATAGCAAAATCCTGGCACTGGGACCACACAGACAGAAATAAGTCTGGCACTGAATAAGTTAAAGTGTTAACACCATGTGTGTCCTGTCACTTTTTTCACCTGCCATTGAGGAGCTTCACCGAAAGGATGTAGTATTACTCACAGTTCAACACCCCTGCTGACAGGTGTCCTGACCAACCTGTGGGAGTCGTTGGATGCAGTGACAGAGATCACCCTCCGCGCCCAGCTTCCTTCCTGCTAAATCGGCCTATTGTGTTCGCTGGACCACCCGGCCAAGCCAGATGTACCTCCAGAGGATTCAAACCCTTAGTCGAGCCTAACCATCTTATCCAAAAGTATACTTAAACTTAACTTTTCACCTGCCAGCGAGGAGCTTCATCGAAAGGATGTATTACTCACAGTTCAACACCCCTGCTGACAGGTGTCCTGACCAACCTGTGGAAGTCATTGGATGCAGTGACAGAGATCACCCTCCACGCCCTGCTTCCTTCCTGCCTAATCGGCCTAGTATGTTCGCTGGACCACCCGGCCAAGCCAGATGTACCTCCAGAGGATTCAAACCCTTAGTCGAGGCTAACCATCTTATCCAAAATTATACTTAAACTAATCTAATGCCTAAACACAACCATTTTATAGTTAACCCTGAACTTAGATGTCTTGCAATGAATTGTGGTAATGATATCACCAGTTAAGAAGCCACTACCTTATTTTAAGCATTTGATGTGAAAAATTAAATCTCAAGTTATCGCAAATATTCTTCTTTCAAAGGAAAATCATTTACCAAAAATAATTCCCTGTCCCTCGGTTCCTTCTGTGTTCAGTGAATAAAGACATATTAAATATGTAGCTCCAAGTTAGTTGACAGTTGAAAGTTTACAGAAAATATGTCAATATGGAATGAAGAATATCAAAGGTTGTGTATATTTTTCGAGAAGACTTAAAGTCACATCACAATCTAAGTAAATGTACTATTTTAAGGGCTCTATGTGTAAAGTAGAACTGGTGATTGCAGGGTGCTGTGTGACATGTACGCATGCTTGCACGCACGCACACACACCATTTATTCATGGTGTGTTCAAACTTGTGTGTTTTACAGCAAAACAAACTGCTCCTCATTAATAGTGATGATTAACTGGCACCCATGAGATAGGCCAGTACACTCGGGGCCTGAATTTCAACACGAGATTGCGGGAATTGTGAATATTTTCGTCCTGTCTTCTCGTGGCACGCCCGCTCTCCCACCCTCCTCTGAGCCCCCTCTGCTTTAGCGCACTCTCGCTAGCATATCGGGTTTCAATGTGAACTGCGTTGAAAATATGGACTGCTGGCTGAAACGTATCAACATCCTCTAAAGGGGGAACCCGCTGAAAAATACACCCGACTCCAAAAACATTAACGCAAAGGATCAGTTATGTCAATAATAACATTGTTAATCCTCCGGATCCTGGTGCCTGGTTCATACTCTGTTGTGACAGAGCATAAATTAGGCTATAGACGGATGAAAATGAATGCAACTGGTGCAAATGAAAGCAATCTTCCACATCATAACACAGATGACAATAACGTTACTAAGGTGAAGCAGCAGCCAAAACACACGTTGTAAAGACAAGAGCCAAGAGGGAGCAACCATTGTGAAAGAATGACGGACGCTGACAGTAGAAGGAGAAAGAGACACAAAACTACAGAATAGAGCAGAGTGACAACATACAATCTGAGGTGAGAATACAACTGAGACCTGATGAAGACCCGCTAGGGTCGAAATGTTGTTCAACTTGAATACATTATACAGGGGCAAATTGCAAAGAAGATCAATAAATAAATAAATCAAATCAATTCAAAAGATGATTGTGTCAGTTTAACCACATTAACCCATAGGGACGCCAGGTTGAGCCAAAAAATCTTTATAATAGCAAAAATAGCTGATCTAAAAGCCCAGAACACAACGCACTGCAACACGTTGTGAGCTTGTAGATCGGCTGTTTTCTGGGTTTTTTGTTTGTTTGTAAAGCCATTTCGCAATAGAGGGACTGCAGCCAGAGGCTAATGGGTCTTTGGGGGTCCTTGGCAGGGGAAACATTTACTAGTAGGAGACAGTGTTAAAACAAACAACTCCTCTTTCTACCAACCTCTCTCCAACTTAACAGTATACAAGATGTGTCACTCACTTATATAAAGTGTGCGAGTGAGTCCTATGAGGGAGTGTGCGTGGCGTGCGTGTGTGTGTGTGTGTGTGTGTGTGTGTGTGTGTGTGTGTGTGTGTCGGAAAAGAAGTGAAAGGTTGTGACAGTCCCGGCAGGCTGTGTACGTTGGTGAGCTCACATAAAGAAGTAGGCTAATTCTGCTGCGGGGTCAAGCAAGGCCAGCACCGCTCACCCCAACTCCCCCCTATGCCCTAACACCCCCCCCCCCCCCCCCCCCTCCATCGACCCCCCCCCCCCCACCCCCACCCTCAACAGCCTTGTGACTGTCGTTAGCCACCCATTGCGTTCTCTCTCTCTCTCTCTCCCTCTCTTCGAGCTCTCTCTCTCTCTCTCTCTCTCTCTCTCTCTCTCTCTCTCTCTCTCTCTCTCTCTCTCTCTCTCTCTCTCTCTCTCTCTCTCTCTCTCTCTCTCTCTCTCTCTCTCTCTCTCTCTCTCTCTCTCTCTCTCTCTCTCTCTCTCTCTCTCTCTCTCTCTCTCTCTCTCTCTCTCTCTCTCTCTCTCTCTCTCTCTCTCTCTCTCTCTCTCTCTCTCTCTCTCTCAGCTGTAAACACAACACACGGCTGCTCGGACGCTCTCTGCGGGACACATCCACTCTGTCAACAAATTAAACATTTAGCAACATGCAGACGGCTGTGTGATGTCTATTCTTTTTTTATTTTTACTTTGTTTTTATCGTTGTGTTGTGAACTCGAGCTACACTCATGGCAATGAGCATTTAAGGACATTGCCACACACATCTCACTGATCCCGTCAGAAGACACCTGCAAAGTGTTATTTTAAAGCGGCGATCCAGAACTTTTTTTTATGAATAAAAATGTATTTTAATCCATCTATGGTACTAGAGTATGTTAATACAATAATGAGTACATCTGCAGTGGTTGGAGGTGGTCTTTCCATTGAGACATTGAGACCCTTGAGTCAGGTAGGACACCTACTGGTTGACAAGCAGTACTGCCTGAAGCTCACAAGTGCACAGGCCAAGTGGGGATTCCCTCTTGGAAGTGTGGTAGTGGGGTAGAAGTCTTACTTCCCGACGCGAGAGATCCAGGTAACTACTGTAGGTTCAACATGGCACACTGCCCTACTCCTCAGTGTCCATTTGGTCCATGTCGTGGAAAGCAACTAAGTACAGTACTCAAGTAAAGTACAAATACTTCTAAATTGTACTTAAGTACAGTACTTAAGTACAATTTAGAAGTATTTGTACTTTACTTGAGTATTTACAATTTGCAATACTTTTACTTCAACTCCACTGCATCTCAGATCCAAATATTGTACTTCTACTCCACTACATTTATTTGAAAACTTTAGTTACTAGTTACTTTGTAGATTTTGATTATTATTACAAAACATACATTAACCAATTCAGCCCTATATACATTTCGGCCATTTGAAAATAGACGATCTACAAGCTCACAATGCGTCGCATCGCGACGCATTGTTTGCTTGTAGATCTGCTATTTTCAAAAGATTTTTATATACTTGAAAACTTGAAATGGGATATTCTGCATAATGAGTACTTTCTACTTGTGGTGCTTTAAGTACATTTTGATACTTTTGTACTTTTACTCAAGTAAATTTTGAATTCCGGACATTTAATTGTAACAGAGTATTTCTACATTGCGGTATTGATACTTTTACTTAAGTAAAAAATGTGAGTACTTTTTCCACCACTGCCGTTTGGCTACGTGTGTGCACTCTCAGAGTTACAAAAGCTTAAAGGAATACTTCACCCAAGAAATGACTTTATTTCTATCATTTACTCACCTGGGGATGTCTTTGACTGTAAGTGAATGCAGAAAGAAATCGATGCATGGAAATAATCCGAGACACAATTTAACAACGGCAAAACTATATCAATCAATACGTCCATAAACCTCCATTCATCAAGTTTTTTCTTCATTTTTGGATTCTTCATTCACCGTTGAGGAATGTTTCTCTGTGAGTCAAAGACATCACCAGGTGAGTAAACGATAGAAATACTGTAAATTCATTTCTTGGGTGAAGAATTCCTTTAACCCATAGGCCGATTCTAAAAAAAACTAAAATCGTACATTTTTATTCAAATAAATTACAAAAATGTATGTTGCTATATACTGTACATAACAACTAGACCAAAAGGGGTTCCCGGATTGAAAGGTATAGTAACGTATTGGTGTTTCCGGTCTAAATGGGTTGAAATAAACATGTATAGTAACGTATTTGGTGTTCCCAATCTAAATGGGTTGAAATAAACATGTGTATGGTAACGTATTGGTGTTCCCGGTCTACATGGGTTAAAAATAAACATGTATAGCAACGTATTGGTGTTCCCGGTCTACATGGGTTAAAAATAAACCTGATGATTTTACTGTGATCCAAGTTTTTTTCCCAGTACAGCTGACTACACAACTAAGTGAAAAGTTACTGATGCATGTGGTGCACAGGAAAGCCAAACAACAGCTTCATTACATTGTATGTCAGAGGAGGAATTCGGGCAAGCGTACTCTTCTCATGCTATATATATATACACTTCACTTATATTATATACAAACAGAAAATAACTTCTACAATTTGGCTCGACATGAGAGAAAATGCATTTTTCTCAGAGAAATAGTTGGAATACATAAATAGCTTGATTCAGATGTAATCGAATCAAACGTCCCTCTTCTAGGACATTCTCCATATACACGCAGCTGTGACACGAATACATTCAAACCCATGGATGCAAATGTAGCGCACACAAACATGTTTCATAAACATTATGCACTCTAACAGACGGAACAGACTGTGCTGAAATACATTCATGCTTTATGTAGCCGTGTTGTGCCTGTAGATCTGCTATTTTCGGCATGCGACAAAAGCATGAATCAGGCTTAAGCCATTTAGACCGGGAACGCATCTGTGTCATTTTTAGATTTCTTTGGCTATTCAAAAATAGCAGATATACAAGCTCATAGCGCGGCACTCGGTGCCGCGCTACGAGCTTGTAGATCTGCTATTTTTTGTGCAAATCTTTGAATATATATATATTTTTTAATCAAACATTTGTAACTCAAATCTGAAATGTTGGCTTTAAAAATATATATATTTAAAGATTTGCACACATTTTCACGATTTTTCAAAAATAACAGATCTACAAGCTCATAGCGTGGCACCGAGTGCAGCGCTATGAGCTTGTAGATCTGCTATTTTTTAATAGCCAAAGTATAAAATAATGGTTAAAGTGGTTCACATCTAAAATGACACAGATGCGTTCCCGGTCTTAGTGGGTTAAGCCATTGTGTGAAGTGACAAACGCATCCTCCACAGAAACCCATCGCACCTCATTGAACACATCCATATTGTCCTCTTGTCCTTTGTGTGTCTGTCTCACAGTCAATTTCCCTTTGCAGTTTTGCCTTTGGGATGTTCGAATCGTTCATTCATAAATGTAATATCCAACGTGCACAGACTATTATGGAACTGTTTACTGCCAAGTAGTAGTGCTGCTGTAGACCTAGGGGTTCTCAAAGTGGGGTCCGGGGACTCCCAGGGGTCCTTGAAGGGGTTCCAGGGGGTCCCCCTGCTAAATGAGTTAATGCAACGTCACAACCAGTTTAGCCCGATTTATTTATACTTCGGCTTTTCCAAAAATAGTGTGTGCGACACGTTGAGCTTGAAAAAATGCGAGTCTCAACAATGTGAAAATTATGAATTATTTAGAAAATAAATGACACAAATATTGTCTTCTGGGACTCCCTGGCACACATTACTTTCAGATGGGGGTCCACCACAGCCACATACATATAAATGTGGGGGTCCTTGACATGAAAAGGTCTGACAGCCACTGCTTTAGACTATCTGCTCGGATGCACAGTAAAGAATCCTCAGTGTTATTGTAAAGCTGCAATCCGTAGCTTTACTACCAGGTCTCCTGCATGAGAGACCACATTTCTACGGCTTATCCAAGAGGCAGTCGCTTATGACATTTACACCAGGGTCTACATGTCTCAAGGGAAGAGGAAGGAGACCACCTTTCCAACCACTGCAGATGTGCTGGTTACATTGTATTAACATACTCTACCATACATACAGATTGCTTACAATAACCTTTGACTCACTAAACTTTAGTGAGTCAAAGGTTATTGACAACAGATTGAAAAACAATGCTGTATAACTGAATGCGTGTGAGCACACATGTGCGTCCGCAACTGGTTCCTGCCCACCTCAAGTCACCATTTGACCAATCTTGCCCGGACACCAAAATGAGTTTGACACCCCTGCACTAAAGTAAGTTCTTTAACTCTGAGAGGGTACAAATGAACTCGTATTGGTTTTATTGTGTACAGGGGGTTTGAGGAACCAGTGTCATGCTGTGACATGCATTGTACTGTAGGCTCGGTGTGTGTGTGTGTGTGTGTGTGTGTGTGTGTGTGTGTGTGTGTGTGTGTGTGTGTGTGTGTGTGTGTGTGTGTGTGTGTGTGTGTGTGTGTGTGTGTGTGTGTGTGAGAGAGCGCGCGCGCGAGAGAGAGAGAGAGAGAGATGTGAATAAAGCCTCATGTGGAGTTATCCATGTTTTTATTATCTATAACCAGTAACTGTCAAACATCATCAATGTTCAGTGTTTCTCCAGATAAACGTCAGCTCCCATTTACACTCCACTACTATTATACGGGTTTATCTACTGATATTATACTTCTGAATGACACAGGTCAAAGGAGGAAGCAAAAAACAAGTTTTTTATTGTATCTTTCAAGAGTGTGAAAGGCTTTTAGACTCTTGAAAGATACAATTGAAAAACATGTTTTTGTTACAAAGGATATTGGACCGGCTCAGTGGCCTTGTGGTTAGAGTGTCCGGCGCTGTCCGCCCTGGGACCGGGAGGTCAGGGGTTCAATCCCGGGCCGAGTTATACCAAAGACTATAAAAATGGTCTGGCCTGCTTGGAACTCAGCATGAAGGGTTGTATTGGGGGTTAAGTCCCTGCGACATAGCATCATGTCCTAAGGGTGTACTTGTGTATCAAGCTGCCTCATGCTAAGGAAACAGGAGATAGGCTCCTGACCTATGAGCCACATGACTCAGGAAACCCAACGGTTCCCAAGGCTACTTGCCTACTTAATATGGAATATCTTATACATATATGACACATGCTTTATTTGGCTATTCAAAAATAGCAGATATACAAGCTCATAGCGCGGCACAGAGTGTCGCACTATGAGCTATATTTTTAGCTATATTTTTTTAAGCGAACATTTGTAACTCAAATCTTGGCTTCTGGGAGGGGTCCCTGGAACAAAACATTTTGAGATGGGGGTCCACGGCCAAATACGGCCAGTATGTTGCTATATCAGTGGTGCTCAAACTTTTCCATGTCAAGGACCCCCAAAACGATATGTATTTGGCCGCGGACCCCCATCTCAAAATATGTTGTTCCAGGGACCCCCAGAAGCATAGATCAGAGTTTTCAAAAAATCGCTTTAAAACAGCGAGAATTATTTTTGCACATCTACAAGCTCATAGCACGGCGACGAGTGCCGCGCTATGAGCTTGTAGAGCTACTATTTTTTTGAATAGCCAAAGAAATCTTAAAATGACACACATGCGTTCCCGGTCTTAATGGATTAGATATAAATACAAACTGGAAGCGCTGATGAAGACATCTACCTGTTAACATGTTGAACTTGTGTGTATAACATGTACAGTACGTTATACACATAATCAAAACATGCTCGGAGAGAAAGGCAAGTTCCCACTCAAAAATCTTCAGTTATGTTGACACAGACACGCGTGCACACACACACACACACACACACACACACACACACACACACACACACACACACACACACACACACACACACACACACACACACACACACACACACACACACACACACACACACACACACACACACACACAGCTGCTTACTTAACAGAGAGTGGAATTCTTAACGTTATAGGTTTACATTCCATACATATGATGATCTCTCAGCAAATAGCATGCTGCGATTGTACATTTGTTCATTTGAGAACGAGAAAGGTACATGAACCTTACACAGTCAAATTCTGAGTATTAATTCCCCTCTGAAAATGTGTACGGCAGTCTAAAATAGTTGTCTAAGATTCCTCCTACTATACCACTAGGTTATTCACCATTTGAAACCATGTAGAA
This sequence comes from Gymnoscopelus microlampas, assembly GCF_963454915.1. Lineage (NCBI taxonomy): Eukaryota > Metazoa > Chordata > Actinopteri > Myctophiformes > Myctophidae > Gymnoscopelus > Gymnoscopelus microlampas. The sequence continues at coordinate 18,902,575 of NC_139947.1, forward strand.
CCCTGTCCTGAACAACCAGTAACAAACCAGAAAGTAACAAAGAACATTTACTCAAGTACAAGTACTGTACTCACATCCAATTTTACATAATGTACTTAAAATCAGTCTTTACCAACTGCAACATTAAAGTACATCACTAATTACAATCCAATAATATGATTGTGAAAGGCAACATTCTGCATAGTGAGTACATTTTCTCCTTTAAGTATCCTTTGATGCCAATACTTTTTGTACTTTTAAAACATCCGAGTCCTTCCTCCATCACTGTGAACAACGCTACCATATGGAACTGTATTTTTCCCAGATGAATGCCAATGGCTAAACCATTCCAGGGTCTCTCTCTCTCTCTCTCTCAACACTGGAACCAATTCTTTACATCCCCCCCGCTCCTCCTCCCCCATGTCTCCTCAAACCCCCGGTCCGTCCGTCCTAACCCCTTTTCTCTCCTCTGGACGTCCTCAAACGGTTTGCCCAGGACCGCTCCAATCCTCTACGGGGCCGCTCCGGACCAAAGGAGAACCCCACACACGCCGTAGGAAATGGAACAGATTCCGATATAGAAGGGGGTTGAGTCCTATAGGCGACGCATCGGGGGGCATGGCCTACTTTTTACAACCCCAGCTGCCTTTCAGTGGGCCTCACGGCTCCGCTGACAGCCAAGCAGCGCCACAAATTACTGTACACTCTCCTGTACTGTATACGCTGCCGCGCGAGCCTACACAGGAATCGGATCCTTAGTGTTAATGTCAACACACAAAAGAGTACAAAAACATCTAACCAAATGGACCCTTAAGGGTCTGTAACTGAGTGAAATTAGCACTGATGATTTTAAGAGCTTCGTTTATAGGCTCTTGGCAAAAAAGTAGCATGTCCTTCCTACAACCTATTTTACCCTAAAACAGAAATGTTGGCACGCGTCACATCGACATTTAAATGAGCATAAATTAGCCCCACACAACCCAACCGCTGTTTTTTTTTTTCGTTCTTTTTTTGCACTCCACTTAACTTGACCATTTACAGTGTCATTTGTTTGACCAAGGGTTTCATGGCGTTTATTCTGATCTCACACTGTATAAGTCGCCCCGGGATGAGAGCGTCTGCTAAGTGCTCACATTGTAAATTGTAAAGTTTTAAAGCGTTCAGGGCCGGATTTCACAGACGTGGAGCGTTTCTGTGCAGTCTGGTAAGCGGTGGTAAATCACCACACACATCAAAGGTGAGGAGCGAGTAACAGAATGTGCAGGCGGGCTGACCGGCTGCACTGGGCTCAAAAGCTTAAATCACTGACTGGGTTTCTCAAGGTCAAGGTGTGCACAGTCTGACACAAGTCAATTCCATAAGCTCTGATCAAGAACAATATTGTCTGTGCATTCATACTGTACTAATGCCCTTTCGTACCTTATTTTATTATCGTTTTTATCCGTTTTTTTAGGTACAGTTTAAATGTTGAAAAAACTCATCCAAAAAACAAAAGTTACAACATTTTCAACTCTCTGCTCAGCTCAACACAGAATAAACTCTCAGCGACGTTTCCAGCATAGTGTAAATAGACAGCGCTCTCATTGAAAACAATTAAAACCTTAGGAGCTTAGGAAAAAACACAACTTGGTGTACACAGCCCCTAACAGCAAGCCAAAGGGTGCATTTAGTCTGTCCCGTGCATGCCCCAACTGTGTAAAATGTATACGCTCACTGGCTGTCCCCTAAACCAAGAAATATTCCAAAATATTTCAAATGTGTGTATTGCAAATTCCTGGTGAAAACACAACAAATAAACAACTGTCATTCTGAAAGAATTCTCATAATAGAATGCTTCTCAAACAAACACTGAGAAATGAATTCACATCATACACACTATGCCTCCACACACACACACACACACACACACACACACACACACACACACACACACACACACACACACACACACACACACACACACACACACACACACACACACACACACACACACACACACACACACACACACACACACTAAAAACATCAATAAACGTAGGCTCTCGTACTGAAAGGCCTTGTACCTTATCTTTCTCAAACATCTTGACAACATGCTGTGCAATGGAGTACAACGCACTGCATTTCTCTGCATGCTACAGCTTTCTTTGCATTGGGGCTAAATATAGTCTCTTACTGACATGCTCACTCGCATCTTTCTCAAATCTACAAACACACAAAGAGACACAACACATGTTTTATCTAGATACTGTAGTCAGCAGCACGCTTTATCTGTACCACACACACAGCACAGCACACACACTTTACCAGCAGCATCTCTCCCCCCTCTCTCTCTCCTCTCTCACACACACACACACACACACACACACACACACACACACACACACACACACACACACACACACACACACACACACACACACACACACACACACACACACACACACACACAGTGGCTATGGCAGAAACTACATGTGGACATGGGAACTTGAAAAGTTCCAGCACATGAAATTGCATCCCCACACTCATCAGATTAAAAGCAGAGTGAGCATCGCCTTCTGTCGTGTTATTGAAAACATACCCTGTAAGGAGCATTGCAATAACTCACATCTTCCAAACTGAAAACTAAGCTGTGATTCTGATTCCGATTAACTGTTTGATTGTGAATCTGATTTGAAGTTTTTAGATTCAGACGATGTGAATGACAGTCAGATCATTCCCGACTTGTTTGACTGCGATTCTACGCGCGAAATGTGTGTCAGGAAAGATAAAAACAATAAAGCGTATTCAGAAACCTGTCCAATGTGTTTCCACTATCGGCATGATCCACAAGGCATAGCGGCGCTGAACTTTAGACCCCGCTTTCTCGGCAACGGATGAAAACGAATAGACCGCTGTACTGCTGGCAGCCGGTCAAGGAGAAGGAGGGGGTGGGTGGAGGGGGGGGGGGGTTAGGCTGTCATTTAGAGCTGTACATGAGGCCTTAAATTTTGTCCAGGGAGGCCCTTCGCAGGGAGAGCAGCATAGCAGAGCAGAGAGAGAAGCAGGGAGGGATTCCTAGCATGCAAAATGAAAACTTGGTTTTAGGCTGCAACGAGGAGAGGAGAGAGTGTGAGTTGAAAGAATGAGTGTGTGTGTGTGTGTGTGTGTGTGTGTGTGTGTGTGTGTGTGTGTGTGTGTGTGTGTGTGTGTGTGTGTGTGTGTGTGTGTGTGTGTGTGTGTGTGTGTGTGTGTGTGTGTGTGTGTGTGGAAGAAGAGAACAAAGAAAGAGAGAGAGAGCGAGAGAGAAGGGAGTGACTTGACTTCATGTACATGTACATTGCATTAATGTATAAACAGTAACACTGTAAAATAGTTGAGCGTTATTTTAACTCTGGAGAGTTACAGGCCCATAAGGGTCCATTTGGTTAGATAGAATAACACTGAAGGTTTTACTGCGTATACATGTCCGCGGCTGACAGGTTTTCAGTTTGTTTTCATGCAGTGACTGTAGACACTTGGAACACTTAAAACTCATGAGCACCATACGCAGTGGACAGGCTTGAACTGGGATCAAGGTTCTTTCGAAAAATCGGTCCCAAGAACAGTGGGGACAGATCTTTCTATTTTGACTTTGGTCGGTCATGTGCATCCCTGTACGACGCACACAAAAAAACCTTGCATGGAAACGTGGCTTTGTTTTTGCTCATTGCCCAACATCTGAAAATAAAAATGAAGTGTCCTTGTTGTACAGTACATGCAATAATGGATCTTGAATGACTTTTTCGTTATGATAGGTACTGTAGGCCTACAAAATAGTTTGAAAACAAGCTATTTACAATAAATGAATGTGCAGCTAATAATAGTCTTTGTGCATAAGTGCACTATGAAACATGGATCTTGCCCTGTGCAAGGTAAACAGAAATGTCATTTATGTATACGGTACGTTCCGATTGTCCAGTGACAATAAATGGCGATTCTCGTGTGTGGCTTATATTATTGCACTATATTATTGGGCTTACTGTATACTCTTAAAAGTGGCACAAAAATAACAAACGATAATTAAAACCGTTCAAATAACTGCATTATACGTTTATTGTCAACAAAATTGTTCATGTGTGTAGTTTCACAGGAAGTGCAAAGTGTTCTGTGTGCGTGCGTGCATGCGTGCGTGCGTGCGCGCGGGCAGACAGCTGCAGAGCAGAGGCAGTTAACCACTCGAACCCACCACAACACCATCGTAGGACAAAGTATAAAACAGGGCTCACAGTAAGTGGTTAAGACGTGGAGCAGTATGGAGGATCAATGCAGTGCACCTCTGTCCACTGGGACACTGTTGGCTGTCCAGCCGACACAGCGCTGACCCCACAGACAGATAAGACATTATCTGGCCATTCGTTCAAGATACCATCAAGATAGCGGCCCCTAGTCTTAGTGGGTAGAGAGAGAGAGGCCATCTGGTAATCGGAAAAGGTCACGGTCCGCTTCCCGGCACATGTCTACGTGTCGAAGAGTCCCCTGAGCAAGACAGTTAAACCCCCCCTTTCCATAGGCTGAAGTAGGTATCGGGGTACCAGAAACATCGATTGATTGATTGATTGATTGATTTTAAGAGCTGCACAAGAAGACTGACCAGAAAAAGAAGTAAACATTTGTATCACGTGGCTCTTGGGATCCACATGGGAATGGCGTGGCTCGGACTGGCTCCAATGTGGATATCGGACATCATCACGTGACCAGCCGGTGACGAGACGGTGACATCAGTCATCTACGACCTCATATCTATGACCTATCGATTGCAAATTTGGGCAAGGTTTCAGCCCGAATCAGAGCCCTATTGACTTCCATTATGAAATTAAAATACAATATTTTAAAAAGTATAAAACATATGCGATTAAAAGCAAAGAAAAAATAGTGCACAAGACATTTGGCACTGATAAGTCCAGCTGTTTACGAGATTAGCGGGACACGCATGCGCGCACGCAGCACGCACGCACACATACACACACACACTGTCCCTCTTCTAGATGGCTAGACGCTAGTGATGAGCGGGTCGGGTTTTTTCATGACCCGCCCCGCCCCGCCCCGCGACGGAACCCAACCCGCCTCAACCCACCCCGCGAACCCATATATAAATCTATGGCTCAACCCGCCCCGCGACCCGCGATTTTTTTTTATTCTGTAAAATCATGGTTAGAAAACAATCCCCAAGTGTATTCAAACTGTTTTATTGTTATTATTCTTATTCTTATTAGGAATAAAGACAAAACAAGAGCATGTGATCTTTTTTTTTTTTTTTGCGTGTGAGAGCGGCTGACCCGCTCACCCACAGCCCGCATAATTGCCTCTGAAATTCTGACTCGACCCACCCGCGCCGCGGGTTGACCCGCGGGTCCCGCGGGTTACGGGTCGACCCGCTCATCACTGCTAGACGCCTGCAGAGCCATGCGTTAATTAAATGTATGTACTGTATATCACCAACGGCCCTTATCTGTGATATAATGGCAATATACTGAATACCACATCTCTCTCTCTCTCTCTCTCTCTCTCTCAGATGTGGTTATACTGTATGTATGGCATGAACAGTACAGAACGTCTCAGTCACTCTCTCTCTCACTGTCCATCAAAACAAACGGCACCATAAACCGTGCGTTGGCACACAATAATGACACGGCCATGAACTGTGGAAAACCCTTATCTAACATACAAACACACACGCGCACACACACACACACACACATACGCGCACACGCACTCGCACACACTACAGTGAGTATGCCAATCACTTAAGTGTGACTACACCAATCACAACAAACATAAAAGAATCCGAGTGTTAATTCAACTCTGGGAGTGTAAATGTAACCAAATGGACCAGAGAGTATCCACTCTCAATATCTTGAGTTAAAGCTGCAATTCGGAATTTATTCTAATGAACTTTTTAACCAATCTGTATGGTAGAGTGTGATGAAGAAGGGATAATGAACGGTGAGCAGGTCAGGGTCTTTATCGCCCTGAAGGGTGATGAAGCTGCTTTTTACATAGACCACCGAAGTCCTGACGTCACTCGTTCATCCCCAGGTTCGTAAAGTAATTTCGCTATGGAGAATAACATTGGGTCATCTTAGAATCGTCTCATATAAGAATTGTGGCCCAAAAATAAACAAACTGTCTCGGCGTCATTGTCAGGGAGGAGGTTCTGTATAGTTTATGATAGTCAGTCACAATATTTGAAACTGTCTGTTTCTGGCGAAAATTTAACTAATTCGGCGGAAGTAACATTATTTTTTTCTCACCGTCATTTGATGCTTCATATCCATAAGAGTCAAACCGCCGTGGTCATTTGTTTATTTTTGGAACACAGTTCTTATTTGACGCGATATTAAATACATCTATGGGATTCAGAATGGGGGTGGAAAACTGCGAACCAGGTAGACAAACAAAGGATGCGTAAATTACGTCAGACTTCGGTGGTCTATACCTGTTCACTAAAAGCAATTACTAAATTGACACAAAGTATACCAAACAAAAACGATGTCATTGATTTTTAATGACGGTAAAGAAAGCCATTCCATTTGATTATGCCAGGTGTGTCCAGCTCAACAAAGTCGGCTCGCAAAACTCCAGCAGGGAGTGTTGATCAAATATTAATCAGTATTATGTCACTGCATTGCCTATTTATCACCTCAAATGTTCTTCTCTAGTACTCTTTGTACTGTTTGGCTGTAAAATGACATTGTGTTTGTTTACATGGCTGCCTTGTTGAATAGGGCAAAAACCAAGCACTGTGGATTGATTAATTAACCCATTAAGACCAGGAAAGCATCTGTCATTTTAGATTTTAACCATTATCGTATACTTTGGCTATTCATACTTTGGCAATAGCAGATATACAAGCTCATAGCACGGCGCCGAGCTTGTATATCTTTTATTTTTATTTTTATCATGACTTTTTTTGCAAATCTTTGAATATATATATTTTTAAGAGAACATCTGTACTCAAATCTTTGCTTCTGTGGATTCTACTAATGTCTTCTAAATCCTGTTCTTCTAAAAACTGTTTTTTGAAAAAACATATGTTGCTATAATCAGTGGTTCTCAAACGTTTTCATGTCAAGGCCCCGCATCTCAAAATATGTTGTTCCAGGGACCCCCAGAAGCAAAATTTTTTTTTTCAAAATGTGATTTTTCAAAAATACAAGCTCATAGTGCCGCGCTATGAGCTTGTATGTCTGCTAATTTTGAATAGTCAAAGAAATCTAAAAAGGAAACGGATGTGTTCCCGGTCTTAATGGCTTAATCAGTATTATGTCACTGCATTGCCTATTTATCACCTCAAATGTTTTCCAAATCATTCTCTAGAACTCTTTGTACTGTTTAGCTGTAAAATGACATTGTGTGTTTGTTTACATGGCTGCCTTGTTGAATAGGGCAAAAGCCAAGCACTGCGGGATTGATTAATTAATTGGCTGATTCAGGTGTGTTGGCTGCAGCGGTCTGTTATTGATAGCAGTGGTCGTTATTGAAAAATAAGATTGACCAATCAGAGTCAATCATTCAACCAAGCCATGTAATAATACAATATAACTACATCTGCAGTCACAGTGGATGGAGGTGGGTCTTCCTAATCTACCACAAGACATTTAGACCCTGGTGTCGGGTAGGAAACCAACTGGTTGACGAAGTACTGTATTGCTGCCTGAAGCCCAAAAGTGCAATGTCTCCCCGTGCCAAGCGGGGACTGCCTATGAGCAGTCGAACTTTGGTCTCTCATGCAGGAGACCTGGGTTCAAATCCCGGGTAGGGAGTGGGACATACAGTAAAAATCACGGATTGCTGGTTTGAATGTACGGGTCCATTTGGTTTTCCTTTGTGCACTCTCTGGGTTAAATTAACACCGGGGTCCGGGGATTTATTTTACTGTGTAACAAGAACAATAAACCACAAAAATATCATGTGTAATGTAATTGAAAAGCAGACTTGACTATAATGTGACTAAAACAACAACGTGAATAAAAAGGACAAATAAAGTGATCTGTCATGAAAAGCAAACAATAACAGTAACAGTGCCAGCTCCTACTGACCTTTACAGAGTGATCTCTCTCCATTTCCCAGCCAAATTCACCAGCATTGCAGACGCCACAACCCACAACCCCACGCCACCAGAAACACACGAAAACACCCCCACGGTCCAAAGGTTACAGAGCCCCACTTCACACCGCTCCACACACCGTCTCCTTCCTTACGTTTTTAACCCATTAAGACCTGAAGCCAACTCTACAAATTTCTTCTAAATCCCAACAGTTTTTCTGAAAAACGTATGCTTCTATATCAGTGGTCGGCTCAAACATTTTCATGTCAAGGACCACCCAAAATGATATGTATTTGGCCGCCGACCCCCATCTCAAAATATTTTGTTCCAGGGACCCCCCAGAAGCAAACATTTGAGTAAAAAATGTTCGCTTAAAAATAATATATACTCAAAGATTTGCACACATTTTCACGATTTTTCAAAAATAGCCAAAGTGTAAAAATAATGCTTTTTTATCTCAAATCTAAAAAATGTCACAGATGCGTATCCCGGTCTTAATGGATTAACCCTCTCACTACTCGACCTCTTCTTTGTGTCTCCCTTTGTGCTTTGGCCGTTCAGCTATTGATTGACTCTCTCCCATTCTGTTATTTGCCTGTGTGTCCCTGTGTGTTCTAAAACTGTTGGTCGATCTCCACCCAGCAGGTCTGGTTGTGATAGTCGCTGTGTGTCTGTGTGTCTACTCTGTGTGTGTGTGTGTGTGTGTGTGTGTGTGTGTGTGTGTGTGTGTGTGTGTGTGTGTGTGTGTGTGTGTGTGTGTGTGTGTGTGTGTGTGTGTGTCTGTGGGCCCGTGTTTAGGGCCTGAAGGTTTAATGAGTAACCTGCATGCTAGGGTCACCAGCCAGGGCAAACTCCAGCAGCATCACAACAGCCTTGTGCAGCTTGACCATGTGACTGACTGGACTGGACGTCGATCGGCGATGTTTATCGTCGCTGTTGTCGGGCTAGTGGTGGTGGAAAGTAACTAAGTACATTTACTCTAGTACTGTACTTTAAAGTACAATTTTGAGGTACTTTTACTTTTACTGGAGTATTTCCAATTTTTTTTTGTCTGAGGCAAATATTTTACTTTTTACTCTACAATTATTTGGAAACTTTAGTTACTAGTTATTTTGTAGATTTTAATTATTATTACAAAACATACATTAACCACTTCAGCGCTATTTAAACTTTGGCCATTTGAAAATAGCAGATCTACACGCTCACAACGTGTCGATGTGACGCGTTGTGAGCTTGTAGATCTGCTATTTTCAAATCATTTTTATACATTTGGAAACTTGTGAAATGGGACATTCAGTACTTTTACTTTCAGTACTTAAGTACATTTTAATGTGGATCTTTTGTACTTTTACTCAAGTAAAGTATTAATACCGGACTTTCATTTGTAGTATTTCTACATTGTGGTATTGGTACTTTTACTTACAAAACTTACAAAATGTGAGTACATCTCCCACCACCTTCTGTAATAAAGGGAAAGATGGGGCAGAGGAAAGACAGGAGGAAGCAACATGAATGAAGGACATGAAAAGAGCGTAAGGAGCAAAAGAAAGACAGAAACAGTGAAAGAAAGAAATAGCGGGAGAATAAATAAATTAAAAAAGAAATCGACAACAATGAGAGGCAAGAACAAATAAATAAAATAGTTTCAATACCGTAGCAGCAATGGAACAACATAAACACGTCAAACATGCCAAAACATCTGCATAGAGTGACACTTGGTTCAGCAAAGTGTTAATGGCAGTCTGGAGACTTCCCAACCCACACAATTAGAATGATTGTGAGTCTGCTGTCAGAGAACCGCAGTCAATTCAGCATCAACTACAACAGTGATGGAAAAGAAGCAGTAAATAAAACATTCTCGATGTGTAAACACTGCTCGAGATGTGTGGTGAAGTGAACAGTTTCTGTAACATGAACCAAGTCGCTCATACACTGTCGCAAGTCACAGCTGGTTACGTAGATGTACTGTACACGCAGGCAATTATGTACTTTCCACTAAACCCTATATACTTCATTCACCGGAGTGCCTAGGGGAGTCTGTTCTTGGCCCCATCCTTTTTCCCCTCTACACCAAATCTCTCCTCTGAAAAAGCCAATATGTGGTTGACGATTTCACCAAACTAATGGAAAAACACAGTTCAAAACATGTGGTGCAAATTTTGCATATCACACGTCTACATCCACGATGTTATAAGTCACCGAAAAAGAAAACACACAAGGCCATCATCCAGGCAAAGCAGTATGGCTGAATTTGCCATACTTGCGTTATTGTACAGTAATAGACATAAAAAGTCACTGATTTTGGGGCTGAAGTAATAGCCCTAGATGTTCTGGTCATTAGCATTGTCGGGTGGAAGGGTTTGGCGAGCTGATTGCATTTCTCCAGCCTGATTACACAGCACTTTGTCCCCAAACATCTATTTTGTCTACGCTGTGATTACCACTGATACATGGACAGCATTGACAACAAGGTCCTATGTGACAATAACCGGTCACTGTTTTGAAGACAGGGCTGTGAAGAGTGGTGCTGTTTGGCATGTTTGTGTGTGGGAAAACAAATCTGATATATGGGAAAATAACATTACATAAGATAGTTTATTTATTGAATTAAGACATATAACATATACAGTACCGAGTGCATTTTTAAAGCTGATAGGTCTACATCATTCAGAATCATAATAGAAAATGCACGCAAAAAAGACAAAAAGTAAATGCCTCCGACATGTCGACTGGCAAAATGACTGTGATGATGACATCCCTACAATATACCGAATAATTTATATGCCAAACCGAAATCGTAGTCCCGAACTGTGAGTTTTCTGAACCGTCGCATCCTAATAACCTATAACTGAACATGCTTACGGTGATAAACAGTCAGTCACTGCGTAGCGACAGTTCATCTGGGGAATGTTTAGTAAAATGACAAGGTTCAGTGTATCTGTTGATATAGTGTATGGTCTGACAGCCAGGGATCTGAATTGAAGTGACGGTGACTGAAAGCACTACAGTATGTAAAAAATCAAATCAACACCGTTGAGTCAGATCTGTTATGTAACATTAGGTTATGTATTGTAAGCTGCCATGGTAATTACAGTAAGCATTCACACACACACACACACCTGCTGGTGCCAAGAACAAATGCCGGTTTACAAATAAGTGGTGTGTAAAACAACAGGCTTATATTTTGTTTCTACCAGCACTTTTGCAAAGTACACTACAGTGGAAAATCAACACTGTGCTAACTTTAAAACAGTGTGTTATGATGTACAGCCTATTCCAAACCTTAGTACTATGTCATTGTAATACAGAACATTACAAACTTCAATGTCATAATAGTGTGATATGAATAAGAGCTTAGCCTAAGCCGTATTACTCTTAACCACTTAAAACCTATAAACTTGATCAGTGTCCCCAAATAGGCAATCTACAAGCTCACAAAGTGTCACATTGCAACTCATTGTGAGCATGTATATCGGCTATTTTTGCGCATGATTCACCCCAGAAATGGGACACTGAATTCATGAGGTTTAAAGTATCGAGGCCATTTTTTAAACCTGATTAGTAAAAAAAAACACATCAAGATATTATGCATTTTTCGATGCAATTGTGACGGTTATAGCTTGAACATCAGTTGTTTTCAGCAAATGACACAGCCGTGCGATGGAGTATAGATTAGGCTTATGTTCACTTCTGAGGACTCTGGGAATGTGTCTTTGTTTCATGTGTAAATGTGACTTCTTTTTTTTTGTTGGTGCTTTATTTTAGTCTGACATATTTCTATGTGGTGATAAAAGAGCAGTATGTATGGAAGTCTCAGAGGTGAGCAAATGTGTCGCCTATGGTCTCCTATAAAAAATGATACCTGGGATTTGTAATTAGGGCAAACAACAGCTATTCATAGATAAGTGAAACCTGTGTAAACTAGTAAAAATTACTAAAGAAATGGCTGGATCTGGTGGGATTAACAAACAAAGGGCTGCTCAAAACAGAGTCCTCGCATTATCTTCCTCTGAATATTTGGCTGAATATCTTATAGCAAGGGTCTTCAACAGGGGGTCTGGGACCCCTAGGGGGTCCTCAGAGTTACTACAGGGTGGCCGCCAAATCTTTGTGTGATATGACTTTTTTTTAGCGTCTCTATTCTGAGGAGAACTTTAACCAAAAATAGCAGATCTACAAGCTCACAACCTGCGAGGTGTTGTGAGCTTGTGGATCGGCTATTTTTGGCAAAGAGGTTTAGGTGTAGAGGGAAAAAAGTTATAATTAATTCAGCTTTTCAAAAGTTATTGGTAAAAAGGTTGTTTCAACCTTGCTGCTGATGCTGCACCTGCATTTCCCACTAGGGATCAATAAAGGTTTATGTGATCTTATCTTAGTATTTCCTCTGACAACATTCTGGTGTCCTCACTGTATCTTTCATCAGTTTGAGTGAGAATAAAACCATCGCCTTTATAAGCTGTGATTTCAGTAAATAAACTAAACCCTGATCGATATATTGGTTTGGCCGATAAATCAGCTAATATTTGACTTTTTTTATGAAACTTTTTTGATGGTGTAGTTAATTATGCAACCACAGTGTCTCCATTTCTTACCATTATTTTTTTTTCATTTCTAAATTTTAGAAATGAAAAAAAAAATAGCAGATCTACAAGCTTACAACACGCCACATCGCACTGATCGCAGGCAAGTTGTAAGCTTATAGATCGATGTAACTTTCCTCTTCTGGCCCGGATTTGAACCTGGTTTCCTGCGCAAGTGCTGTCATTTGAATAGAGCCTGCCTGCTTGCTCAGGGGATACATTTAATCTTGACCATCAGGTCAAAATTTGTGTCAAATCCTGTCTCGGGTGAGACATGACCTTTGACACAATCTAAATGTCTCAAATAAAAGGGCAGGGGGCAAAATACAACCACTCCAATTTTGTATATTGTATTAACATCTACCATACAGATTGGACCAAATCATATTTTATTCATTCAAATAAAGTTACACAGTGCCGCTTTAAGTGGCTAAATAAAATAAAGTGAAGTTTATATCACATGTTTATTTGTATGTATTTGCTTGTCTTAAAGTTAAATGTTCTCATCAAAATATATTTCTTTATTTATTTTTACAAAATATTGGTAATCAGTGGTCTAGGACTCCAAAATCAGGCTTGGCATTGGACCAAAAATCTGGCATGGATTAGGCTCTGCTAAATAGTAGTTTCATTAGTCTTATTGCTATTTGTTTAGCAATAAGACAGAGTGACAGAGTGGGCCATCAGGACTTCTAAGATTCAGACGTTTCCCACTGGGGTCAATCGTATTAAAAATGTATGCACACTTGATATTGGAAATATAAGGCTCTTAGCGTAAAAGCTTCCACAAACCAATGCCAGACGTTACGTCATTTGTTGTCATGTAGTCTTTCAGCAAAGATCAATTTAATTATCAGAAGGAAATGTATAGCTTGTACATCGAAACCATTACACTGACCCACCAATGGGCAGACTAGGTTCACTGGGATTTCATTACTCGGTTGACCATGGGAGAACAGGATCAATAATTCAGCAAAGAAAGCTATAGGTTAAGTTACTGTAAGGGTAAAGTAAGTACTGCAAGGGCACAATTGACGTGATGGAAAAGTCAGAGGGAACATTCGTGAAGCTAAACAGCTGACAGATTTTGGTTATGGAAATTCAACCTGCTATACATTAATGTATGAAAGAGAGCGAGACACTTCTTCCAAAATAACATATATAAATAAACCTGTACATTATATAGGCTTATTCACAGTATTACCTTAATATATTTGCTTACATGTCAACTACATTTTGAAATATTGAGCACTGCACTTCAGAGTAACTTTATTTTGGTCAGAGTAGTGGATATACTAATACCATGTCTGGGAATGGTGAAATTAAATGCTGGCTAAAGTCACAGAACAAACAGCACAATCGTTGTGATTTCATCACCCCATTGCAGTCAAAATAATTTACCCCGAGTCTTTTTAAACCCCCCCTCCCCCCCCCCACACGCACTCCCCAGCCCCCACACAATACCCCCCTGCCAAAAAAAATCCCCTCCATGTTCAAGTGAAAAAAGTGGCGCTGCTCCAAAACCAACATTAGCTTGTTGAAATATAAGGTGCTTAATGTGACTGAAAATGCTCAGAGGGGAAAAGGAACTTTTTCAGCATTCAAAATAAACTCCTTGGAAAATTGGTGCATGCATCAGGCCAATGCTCCATTAGCTATGGTTTATTAAGCGTAGCCTAACAAAGTCAATTTTCTTCCTTTATGACGTAGGCTTCCAGTAAACATCACATCAGAAGATAATATAAACGCCTCTATTATCTGCACATCTTCCAAATGTGTGAAGAGTGCTATAGAAAAACTGTGGTTTTGTTGGTTGCCGATTAATAAAACGAGGGTACTTGACTGCGGATATATGGAATACTAGATTATACTTATACCCCCCTTCCTACCAACTTTGCACCTCCCCCATTGCTACTAAGGGTTTTTTGTTGGTTTGTTTGTTTGGGTTAGCATGTCTTGCCTTATCTTATTTGTATTGTTCTTTTTTATTTTGTATTACAATCCAGTATTATCTCCATTATTAACTTGTACTGTGTATATTGTACTGATGGTAGCACAGTCTTGCAGAACATGCCACACCAACATTTTGCTGCTTGTACCTGTACGAGAGTGACAAATAAAACCCTCTTGATCTTATCTTGATTGATTCAGATAAGAGTGAACTAAACAGAGGATAGCTTTCAATCCATCCACACCAAACCACAAACACACAAACACATAACCTGTAAATCCTTTAAATGCACACCTCAGAGTGAATTACAGTATGTAAGGGATAATCAATTACTTGGTGTTAGTTAAGGGTTTTAAGACATGGTGGTGAACAACCGCCCACCATGAAGCGGAGGGTGACAGAGTAGCCATAACATCTTGTATCACACACCTAGTTGTTGGTTATCCCATACCACTGTCACTTAAAACTACTGATATTAAATATTGCCATCACCTGCATCAAAAAGTAAGAGCGCTGTGCAGGGCCCATCCACCTGTCAAATGAATCAATTAAAAATATATGTTCCTTTTTTTGTGAACCTTTGGCGCTCTTTGAAATCTTCTGAATTCTTTGTGGTAAAACTGAATAGTAACAGTGACTATGAGGCTGTGCTCCCTGTACAAAAAGAAGGTGAACTTGAGGTCTGATCTTGGAACAATAGCATCTCTATTGAAGATGATTCTTAAGTCTAGGATTACACAAGGTAATAATCAGAGTTTGGGGAAGTCACAATCCCTACATGTTCTGTTTTTGAGCTGAAATCTAACCCCGTTCATTCCCGGGTTGAGAGCTTAGAGTGTTGTGTGGGGGCCCGTTGTGCAGGGGTCAAAGGTCAAGGATAAACCCCAGTGGTATGCAGTTCTTGCCTGTAATATTTCTCATCCTACATAGTAAACCCCCGAGTGT
Organism: Gymnoscopelus microlampas; assembly: GCF_963454915.1. NCBI lineage: Eukaryota > Metazoa > Chordata > Actinopteri > Myctophiformes > Myctophidae > Gymnoscopelus > Gymnoscopelus microlampas. Next base: position 18,918,095 of record NC_139947.1, read on the forward strand.
TAATTTAAAAATATTTACCCAGTTTTACACTCATATAAAATGCAGGTCCCTTTAAAGGTGCTGTAAGTGATACGGTTAAAACAAAAAGTTGTTTGTTAAAACATTAAAGATAGTGTCTGTTCAATTCTGTAAGGAGGATTATCTCTGTCTCTCCATCTCTTTAATAAACAGAATATACATTTTCATGTGGGTTGCCAATTGTATCCAATCAGGAGAGAACCCATTTATCAGCTTCAAATGTTATAGTGTTCCACATCAAATTTTGTCTGCTTATTGTTTGGTTTAATCACTTCCAATTGTACTTGTTTTATATGAGTTCTCTCTCCGAAATTGGATACATTTGGTATCCCGTTCTGAAAATATATGTTCTGTTTACTAAAGAGCTGGAGAGACAGGGAGACCCCTGTTACTGAACAAACATTCTATAGCAATGATTATTATCAGCATATAGAGCTAAAGATATCATTTACACCCCTTTTAAGTACCAACTGAGTCCCGAGTCTGCAGATACAACCGAGCAAATTGGTGTACTACTGTAAACACGTTACTGTGGAATATAATAACCACAAAGTAAAACTCAGTGTTAATGTATCCCTTTGTAACTCTGAGAGGTTAAAACTGGAACCAAATGGACCCGTTATACCTCTCAAGAGTTAAATTAAGACCAAAGATTTTACTATGTAGTTACATTCAACAACTTGAGGAACAGCTAGAAGAAGCTGTTCCTCAAGCCACAAAGGCACAGTCAGTGTGCATTTTGTGCACGGCTGAATGCCTCCTCCACAACACTAAAGCTTCTCTACATACGATACCATAACAAAAGGCTTCATAACAAAAAAAAGACTAGGGCAAAAGTGAAAGGCAGTGTTACACCCAGTGTGTCACCTATCACTAGGTGACACACTGGGCACGTTGACAGGCCACAATGAATGGCTGCAGGCGCTATTGTCGGCGGTTTGATCATGGAGTAATAATGACAACAGTGTGATGAGCTATCAGTTGAATCAGCCAAAGGGGAGCAGCCTATAGTGGATAGGACTCCTCCCATTTTGTCTAGACCGCCAAGTATGCAGGTGTAAGGAGATACCCGGAGGCGCCCGGGCACACACTCAATCGCGCACACATAAACAAACACACACATGCGCACACAAACACAAACACACAACACACAGAATTCAGCCCGGAGCTCACTAACACAACACATACAGACACACAGAATTGAGTGTGTGTGTGTGTGTGTGTGTGTGTGTGTGTGTGTGTGTGTGTGTGTGTGTGTGTGTGTGTGTGTGTGTGTGTGTGTGTGTGTGTGTGTGTGTGTGTGTGTGTGTGTGTGTGTGTGTGTGTGTGTGTATGCATGCATGCGTGCACACAGGCTGGCACATACTGTACACACTGCCCTACAGGGATTCAGGACCACCTAAACAGGTGGTTTGACAGAGCACATAAAGAGATAAAGTATCGGTTTCAGTCCTCTGGCTGCCGTTACTAATCCACCTGTATCTTAAATGTTTTACTAAACCACAGTTGTACCTTAAATGTTTCATTAAACCACCCGTACGTTTCACTAAATAATCTGTACCTAATTGTTTAACTACACCATCTGTACCTTAAAATGTTTCGCAAAACCACCTGTATCTTAAAGTATAATCCATAACTTTTAGGACCTCCCCAAGAACCCGGTTCTCTCACGTGAGAGTGAAACGGCACATTTCTACTGTTCATCCAAGAGGCCAAAACGTTGTCCAAGAGACATTATTGCACTTACTGTATGATCGTCAGGCTTCAGGATAAAAATGTCTCAATTTTTTTTTTGAAAAAAATAAAAATAAAAAATAAATGGAAGAGTACGGAAACCACCTCCAACCATTGCAGATGTACTAGTTGTATTAACGTACTCTACCATACAAATTGGTTAAAACGACAATTTGTTCATGACAATAAATTCCAGATTGCAGCTTAAAATGTTAAAAGGACCAGTGTTGAAGATGCCTTTATTAGATTGCATCGTTTAATTAATGAACTGTTACTCCAGCACCTGCAGATCCAGCTACAGTAGATTTAGCTACAAAAAAAGTCGTTTAAACATGTTTTGTTATGAGCTAGCCTGAAGCCAAGGTCTAAACAAAGTGAACTAGAAAGATTGCTCTCAGGCTCAGTATAGTGCATACCTGCACCAACACTATGCAATCATATAGATATGTCATTCCAGGGACCAGAAATGAGCACTCGAACCCCATTGTATTTGATTGGGTAATGTAGGGTATGTTTTCCTCTTATTTCTGCTGAGAGACTTCCATTGTGTTACTTGAATCAGTTGAGAAGTTACGTATGTATTTTTAAGCCACACCCACAAAGCCAGTCTCCCTCTTGGGCAATCAATGGGAAAAGCTAATCAGTTTTACCTTGCCCCATGACCGACCTTTCCACACTGTTTCATGGTGTTGAGAATGATGTATCGATATCATTGATGTAATCAATATTACTTATGCAATAGCTTCTCATGAACTAGCCAGGCTAAAATGTGTACTCGGTACACTGATTACTGTCGCTGTGAACAACATTTATCATTTATCATGACTAGTACTCAGTTACAGTATTTTACCTACATTTCTTTAAATAAATGCATTCTTCAATACTTCCTCAGTATTACTGTAATTACTCAGCTGAGCTGTGTCTGTTTTCCATGTATAGTCGGCTATCTGAATGTATGTTCTGCATTGTACTGTATATCTATTGTACCAAAATGTTTTTCACTGACTTTTTATTTGGTTTCTCAGCATCAGATGTCAGAGAACGTTCCATGTGTGAACTACATACACGTAATGAAACCGTTCCCTGAACTAAAACTCAAGCTAAACTATCTGAGAAAAAGAGAATCTCTTAACTACTCAAACCCTACAACTTGCGTTTGCTGCATTCAAAATAGCTATAAGATGTTTCCTCTTGCACAGAGGAACAGAGGAAAAGTCACATGCACTGAGTCTAACATACACGAGTACAGTGTTGTTTACAACCGTTACACTGGACCACATATCTCTATCCTCTCGCAGATCCTAAACATTGAGACGTGGAATATAAGCTGTGTGTGATGAGTGTTGTCTTGCCATCGCAGAGACGCAATCAGACAGAGGCCCACAGGCTCCGCACATCCTGTGTGTGTGTGTGTGTGTGTGTGTGTGTGTGTGTGTGTGTGTGTGTGTGTGTGTGTGTGTGTGTGTGTGTGTGTGTGTGTGTGTGTGTGTGTGTGTGTGTTCATAACGGGGCCAGCGATACATGCTGTAGAGAATTGCAATTTCCTCGGGGAGATTGGGACAAATAGTAACTTCAAGTCTAATGAAGTAGAAAAGCTACTGAGCCGTCAAGGAACGTATCTGAATTCTAATCTACCTGACACAAAATAGCCACATTGTTTGAGAGCCACATAGTTAGAAGCCAAGAGAAAAAAAAACAGACAAAAGTCTCACTTTATACATGTTTGCTGCACTGGCTGGCACTGCACTCTGCTGTAACCCAACAAGGGATTGTTGGGAATCGGCTAATTTCACTGACATTTAAACAATGTTGTTTTCAACCCGACTAGTCTAAAATTAAGAAAACACTGAAGCAGCCAATGCTGAGGACATTTCTGTCTATATTGGCCAAAAGGATTTCGAGTACATAAAAGGAATTTGAAGTGCTTAATATAATATTCAAACAACCAATTCTTCTTTTAAATGCTGCAGAAAAGTAGGACATTTTGTGACCGTGCATTATGCTGATAGTTATCCTACAAAAAATCAATGTGCTATTGATTCGGCAAAATGAATAACAGGTGATTATAACTGGTGGGATATGGGGGGGTTGAGTGAAATTGTAAAACATGCATGATGAACGTGGCCGACTTACAGTAGAGAGATGGAACCAATATGAGATGTTGAAAATAATTTAAAATAGGCAGTGTCTGAGATTGATGAAACATATAGGCTATAAATAAGCTATAGGGCTTATTCAGACCATACATTTATGTCGAGTGAAATAAACATGTCAACGTCAAACGTCAAACATTTCAACGGTGATAATCAATAAGGCCTGCAGCTGAAAACAACTCCCTCCAACAGCAACAGAAACACACACCAACACACACCATTTGCCCAGTGCCTCTCAGTGCTGCTCTCGTCACTCAACTCATCTTGTTTGCTAGTAGTTTGCAAAGGTTGCAAACCGTATTACTGTAATTTCTAAACAATGTGTAACGGCTAAAACTTTTGCTTTAAAACACATTCTAATAAGGCACAACAGTAATTTGGGTGAAAATTATCTGAATGTGTAAAACTAAACGTAAATATCTCAATAAAAAAACTCTTTTCTACATGTTTAAATAATACTCAAAACTAGTATTTCCGTGCCAACTAACAGCAGCAGCAGCACCATTAAAGACTAGCCAACAAACCCCACAAATCCCTTGTACCCAATCACAGATATAAATGTGTTTTCACAACATCAACGGAGCGAACATCAATATTCAGTAATAGCCTACCTCCATATTGCACAAAGAACATTTTAACGTGCCGCACGTCCACGTTTTATGTCTTCGTCGCACTTCTGGATGCAACAGGTTTTTTGATATCCTGGATAGCGTTCATTAAACTATTACCTATCATACGGCGGGTAAATTTGATACGTTACTTGGCACGACCCAAGCATTGACGCTGGACACACGAACAGTAGATGCAGGTACTACAATGGTTGCTACTGTTAAAAAGAGGGCCTACACATAATCTTAGCTGGGTCCCCGGCAGCAGGGAGGCGTTACAGTACGCGGCCAGGCCTGAGATTAGCCATTGAGATAAAAGAGGCAACTCTCACAGGCAGCTTAACAGCAGTGAGAAGGACCCCTTGAATGAGCCCCTTCAGAGCTCAAACACAGACATAGGGTCCCCATTCAATTCAACGTTATTCAACTCAATTTGATTCCATCTGTCTTTTTTTTTTCTTCCCTCCATTCAATACATTCATTTTCAATTCAATACAATACTTCACTAATCTAATACAAGTCCCATTATTTTCCTATTCTAGTCTCCCAGGGAACTGTTGAAAAGGGATTTTGAGAGTGGTATTTCTGGCTCTCCAGCATGTCACTGCTGTCCGACAGGAAAAAGAGCATCCGTCTTCGAGATGTCAACTCTTCAGGAACGCAGAAAACAGCAATTTGACAGACCGTTTTTTTTCTCCAAAAGCTTTTGTTGTGGCTTTCTGAACAGTGCAGTATCTGCAACGGACAAAATGCACACCGATATTGGTCGAGTTCACACTGTCCAAGATGGAGATCAAGAACAGATGAGATATGGGTGTGGATGATCAGTCGGCTGCCCCCAGTGGTGGAAAGTACATTTACTCTAAGTACTGTACTACGGTATTTATTACTTTACTGGAGTAGGCTACTTTCCAATTTTCAGGGTTTTTTCAGAGTTGTCTAGAAGAGGGTCTCCGTGGTCTGTGTGTCAGTCTGTATCTGTCCGTGTCCCTCTGTGGCTAATCTCACGAACCAATGGACCGATCCGTGCCAAGATTCTTGTGCACGCTGCCAATAGGGAGGTCAATCCTCAAGGAGGTAAATCCTCAAATATTTCTAACATAATGTTTTTTTGTGTTCACATTTTTCACTTCCTTTCTTACTTACATTTTTCACATTTTGTGTATGTACAGTGGTGGAAAAAGTACTCTGTTACAAGTACAAGTCTGGTATTCAGAATGTACTAAGAAGTATTGGTATCAAAATGTACTTAAAGTACCAAAAGTAGAAATAACACATTATGCAGAATGTCCCATTTCCCAAGTTTTTAAATGTGCAAAATGTATAAAAATCTTTTGAAAATAGCGGATCTACAAGCTCACAATGCGTCGCGATGCGACACATTGTGAGCTTGTAGATCCGCTATTTTCAAATGGCCGAAATGTTTATAGGGCTGAAGTGGTTAATGTATGTTTTGTAATAATAATGAAAATCTACAAAGTAACTAGTAACTTTCAAATAATTGTAGTGGAGTAAAAGTACTATATTTGCCTCTGAGATGTAGTGGAGGTCAAATTGGAAATACTCCAGTAAAGTAAAAATACCTCAAAATTGTACTTAAGTACAGTACTTGAGTACATGTACTTAGTTACTTTCCACCACTGCGGCCCACCATCCCCAACCTGCCGTCCCTCCATATTTGGGCAAGAGCAACATCATCAACGTGACTGTTATTAAGACTTTTTTTTAATATAATAATTTATGATTGTGCACTATTTACCCCTGTGCTTGTCTATGAAACAAGTCTCTGAATTGTGTTCCATTCCACTAAAAGTGGTTTGGTTTTCCAGCACTCTACACCTGTACCTCTAATGCAACAGGCAGTCATTTCAGCCTCTGGCTAACAGATACATCCATCTTTAGACAATGTAGAGGGTTTTTCCGGCTGTCTGGCAAGTGGCAACCAAACAGCAGCACATTTCCAATGACCAGATTCACATGTCATTTCACTTCATGCATCACAAACCATAGCCATAGCTAAGCTAGAGCCGCCGCAGTTTACGCACATTTTCCCCTAAACTGTCCCACAGCATTCCCAGTGTGACATCACAGCGAGGGGGGACATTCTGAAATATCTTGCACCACTTCAGCACATAAAAACAGCAAGTTATCAGTTATATACTTATACGTACATCACATCTGGCACCAACAAAAGAACAACAGCTCAAGACAAATTGCAGTTTATCGTAATGCTGTTAATAAAGAATGACATATTTGTATGTGCATTCCATTTTGTTTGTGTGTGGGTCTTAATGCGCCACAAATGTTTCTGCAGCCAAACGCGAGGCGGATGCCAGATGGGATTTTAGAGAACATGAAAGAAGGACTGTTGTGATTCTAAGAAGCATTCGGACACACAGAGCCTAACAGCTGCTGCCATGAAGGACAGAGTGAAAGGAGCAGACGGTGGTGGGCCGGGTGGGCAGAGAGGAGAAGAGGAGGGGTCAAGATAAAGTCCCGCCGCATCCATAGGCTAGGTGGTAGCCTGCGCTGGGCGATATGACTTCAAATCAATATCACAATCATTTCAAACTTTTATGTCGATTACAATTAAGCAACAATTATTTTATACACCTTTTTTTTTACACTGCTCTCATAAGTCTGTGCTATCTTTGGCTATTTAATTAATCATTTAAAAAGTTAAACCAAAACACAAAAAATTAAAAGATCTTGAGGAAAAAAGGTCACATATTAGTTTTAAATTAAACATTCCTGGTTGGTTAATCTGGACTTAACTAACTAATCAAGACATCTGATGATGATCCACGAGAGAAGAGAAAGAAGACTCATCAAGACGTCGGAGATTTGATGATATCATTTCTAGGCGATGCTGCTTAGATCCACACGCTAACAGCATGCCGCGATGTGGCACGTTGATAGCTTGTAGATCTGCTCTTTTCTGCATGCAACAACATGCTTTGTGCCAGACAGATGTAAACAGAGGGACTGGCGAGTGGCGACAACTCTGTTCATTCCAACTCTATTCCCTCTTCCGTGTTTTAACGGCGGTTGGCAGGCAATACAACTGAATTCAACAACTTTATTAGACAATCGGTGTCTGTGCAGCAGTGATTTGATTCAAATGACACGACTCCCGAGTCGACGCGATGTCACTTAAGCGGACAGTTCATGAAAGCATCCATTGAGGTAACCATTAACCAAAATAATTACCGAAATAAGCGAGATTAAGTCGCTGAGAGGTACTAAATATCGGTTTTGATTCATTTTCGGTAAATTGCCCAGCCCTAATTTGTATATTCAGAATTACAGACCCGCGAGGGTCCATTTGGTTCCTAACTATCAATCATTATTAATAGCTGGGGACCACAGCTTCAAACTGCGTGCAGCAATTTAGCTGCATCACACACACACACACACACACACACACACACACACACACACACACACACACACACACACACACACACACACACACACACACACACACACACACACACACACACACACACTATGCAAATGATTCCAGTCAAAGCGCAGCGCACCCTCCATTATAACATTAGCCTTAAATTGAAAGATGAAACGACAACAACAACACCTCTTTTCCAGAAGAGTACCTGGCATCCATTTACGAGAGCGAAAATAACAGGCCTGCTGGAAAACAACACACAGTGACTGACAGAGAGAGTGACTCATCCCTCGCTCCATCTCTCACAGCCTGTACATCAAAACAACACTGAGCCGTCAAACTCAATGGTTGTTATGGGAACTGAAAGAGAGAGGCGGATATAGAGCCTATAGGAAACATGATATACGGAATAGAATATCAACACAACTGGCTGAGTGAGAGCAGAAACAGAGCTAGAAAGAAAGACTAAAGCCCGACCGATATCGGTTTTGGCTGATATCGGTATCAACAATAATGTCCCCGATTTGTAACCACTTTAAAGCTGGCGTACCTATTTTGGACAATAATCAGTGGCCTAAGACTCTCCAAAATCAGGATCAGCATCGGACACCCCAAAAAAAGACAGACAGAAAAGAAGCGTGACAATTCAGAGGACATTTTACTACTATGTCATTTCTACCCAGTAGAGGGCAACTTTGTTTTTCAACAACAATATTATGTCCCTAAAATATTAAGCACATAAACCCTATATTGACCGGTGTCCCCCAAGGCTCTATATAGAGTACACTCCGTTCCTTGTTCCCCTCTCTACACCAAATATCTTAAGTGAAAATAGCCTACAGTCCTACAAGCTCACACCCCGTTTTTTTTTTTACAAATGTTTGCCTCTAGAATAGGGGCTAGGGTTCATGTGGTTAAAGCCACAATGCTGAGGAAACTGGAAGAGTGACAGAGAGACACCGCCTGGAGGTTTCAACTTTTTCTGGAAAGCGTGGCCTACACAGCAAAACCCCAGAGTGTTCATTTCACTCTGAAAGTGCAAAATGAACCCATAAAAGTCCATTGTGTACACTATCAGATTTAAACCCAGTCCACTTAACCACTTAAACCCCAGCATCCTTATTGTGGGGGAAGACTTTTCACAGGAAATAGCAGATCGACAAGCTCATAACGCGTTTCAGCGCGACGCGTTGTGGTCTTGACGGTCGGCTATTTTCAGCGAAAGCTTTCCCCGCAGTAACAAAAAACAGAAAAGACACTAGTATAGAGCCATATAGGGTTTAAGTGGTTAAAACCTATAGTGACCCAGGGGCTGTTGTCTTCTATTTTTGCCGAATGTTCACCCTCAGAATAGGGACGCTAGGGCTGTGTTTCTCAAAGTGGGGTCCTCCAGGGAGGGACCCCTGGGGTCCTTGAGGCGGTTCCATGGGGATCCCAGCTAAACCACTGTTATAGGTACCAAATGGACCCTTGTCGGTCTGTAACTCTGACTGTGTACGAATGGAACCAAATGGGTACGGGTATGTCATTCGGTTGCATTTGCGCCCTCTTAAGAGTTATTATGGGGGTCCTTGAAATTAAAAGGTTTGAGAACCACATGCACTAGGGTTCAAGTGGTCAAATTATCTTCAAGAGCCACATTTAAAACCACAAGTGGATGAAAGTCTGTCCAACTTATAAATGAAGCTATTTGGAGACACATAATCACAGAGAACAGAATACATTTTCTTCACATTCTACATGATCACAATTTCCAGAAGAAGAGCTATTTTGAAGACCCACAATGGCAAAACTACAACATGCCGGTCAAAAAGGACCTCGGAAAGTTCTTTGTCAAACCCCGTCAACCAGAAAGTACAAATTCCTGTCGCACGTAACAGGAGTTTGTGAATCATCATACTGTCTGATTCTAAGTGACAGTTTCCACTCCGTCCCGACCAGCACAACTGTAAACAAGTGGTTTTAGGGAGGGACACAAATCGTGTATGTGTGTGTTTTGTGTGTGTGTGTGTGTGTGTGTGTGTGTGTGTGTGTGTGTGTGTGTGTGTGTGTGTGTGTGTGTGTGTGTGTGTGTGTGTGTGTGTCTGCATTTGTATTGTGTGACCTGCATTTATGATTGTGAGTGCATTTTTGTGCGTGAGTGCACATGCTTGCTTGTGTCTTTATGCCATGCCTGAGTGCGCATGTGCGTGTGCGTGTGCGTGTGTGTGTGTGTGTGTGTGTGTGTGAAGGGGTTGAACATTCTATTGCACTGTTTCTCAGCCAGGCACGAGACTGTACCACATCATTAAACACACACACACATACACACACCACAACCAACAACATATGGGCAGCAGGAAGACAGAATGTTCAACCAGAAAAAGAAAGAGGGAATGATAAACACCAAGAGAATGAGGCGCAGAGGAAGAGATGGAGAGAGAAAAGACAGACAGAGAGGAAAAGTTCTGAAAATCATTAAATCTGCTGTGGCTGCTTGTTTGGCATTCTGTGTGACGAAAACCAAACAACAGGAACTCCTCTCTGTCCACACACACACACACACACACACACACACACACACACACACACACACACACACACACACACACACACACACACACACACACACACAGTTTGTTGTACTGAGGGGTGTATGCTGACAGACCAAACATGGTTCTTGGCTACTGCGTTACAGCTCTATTTAGTTGTTTGATCTCACATTCAGATGAGGTTAATGTTGTTTAGGTTCACAAATACATGGGGGCAAAGCAGCAAATAGCTTTTAGAGTAAATAGCAGTATCACCCTTCACCACTGTCTGTGCTGCTGAGCCAATATGTCACATTCTCAAATTATATAGATATAGATATAGATATAGATATATAGAGAGAGAGAGAGAGAGAGAGAGAGAGAGAGAGAGAGAGAGAGAGAGAGAGAGAGAGAGAGAGAGAGAGAGAGAAAGAGAGAGTGAAGAGAGAGAGAGAGAGAGAGAGAGAGAGAGTGAAGAGAAAGAGAGAGAGAGCAAAGGGGAGAACAGAGAGCTGGAGTCGGGTCTTTCAAGGTTTTAATTTCCTGGCTGAAGGGAATTAAAATACCTCACCTCACTGCTGCCTTGGGCCCTCAGCCAACCAGGGGCCTCGAGCCTGGTGGGTACCGGCTAGAGCAGTGTTTCCCAAACTATGGGTAGGGACCCATTTTGGGCTCAATACCCAAATACAGTTTTTATTCAATTAATCAAAAAACAAATCGATAGAATAATCGCTAAGAGAATAATCAATAGTTGCAGCCCTACTTTGGATGCTTTTTTTTCGACGCAATGCAATGGATTAAAATGGTATCCATGGTGATCAGCATCACTGGGTGTGGGTACCCCAGCAACAGCAGTACGGTGCTTATGATCCATGTGTACTACACACTTACACAACCCATTTCCCTACGACTTACAGTATTTCATGTATAATGCATAAAGAATCCTACTGAATTCGTTAAAAAAACATGCTACATTAGCTCAGGACACATAAGCTCTTTTTCCACATAATTGATTTTCATGACTAACCCTAACAACGGATTTCTCTGCTTTCTTCCTTCCACAGTAAAACACTTACTGTTAATTTAACTCAGAACAGTGTACAAATGGAACCACATTTGTACACTCTTGCAAGTTACATTAACTCAGTTTTTTTACAGTGTGCAACCCAATTATGATTTATTTTCCAGCTCTGGCCGGTGCACACGTACGTGCACTGGAAAGTGTTTTTTTTTACCTTGAAAAAGGAAGGCCACATTCATGCAGTGTCTGAAAACAACACATTTAACTTCCATTCAGCCAATGAGTAATCTCTTAAGATTCAGATTCAGAGGAAGTGGACTAGGAAAGGGGAGGAGCCAAACCGAGTTCCTGTTTCTACACAAAAAAGGAGGTGGTGCCCCCAGAGGTAAAAACAAAGAAAACATTTTTTTTACTGTGGTGACACTGCAGTCTAGCAATCATCCCGTTTTTTAGAGGCGTTTCTTTGTGAAAAAAGGGCGTGCCCTTCAAATGTGTGTGTTTCACTATTCATTTAGCCAACAAAACTGGGTGTGGCTTTGCGGGAAAAAAAGGCATTTTCTGCTAAATGTAGGGGTGTGACCTTTGTGACAACCGACATTACAGTGCGCGCGCGTGTGTGGCACGCGCCCGCCCCTCTCCATTCCGCCAGGCAGTAACCTTGTGAGTCGTGTCACATGGCGCTCCTCAGAGCAGACACAGGCAGCTGTCGCTGGTCTGTGCTTTTCGGTTTCAAGCGGCGATCGCGCCCGGACGGTGGGTGTACCGGGGACGGCTCTTTGGATCCGGGCTGGTGAGCCGCTTCCAACAGTGATCGAGTCTGTCCGTCGCCCCACACGGTGGTCAAGAGGGACCACCGTGTTTTCAGTTACACACATGTTTCGAAAAACAAAACACTGCTTGGAACGATGGATAGATGGAGATAGACCTAAACCATCACACAGTATAATCTGGAGTGTTCATTTAACTCTGAGGTCCATTCTTACACTCCGAGAGTGAAATCAACACTGTGGACAGACAAGGAAATGTGGAGTTGACATGAGGAGAGTGTAACTGAATCTATAGATAAGAAACAGAGAGGTTCACTGTGGTACAGCTGTGTCAGCTTTCAACGCACACACACACACTCACGCACACACATATGCAAGTAACATACAGTATACACACACTAAGCAGAAGTGGTGTATGATCATACACCCTCATAACGTCCGTTAGCATCGCTGTGTCAGCAATGGTTCTACAGAAACACTAGTGCTTGTGCACAGCCCATGCCAAATGGGTGTTTAATGAATGTGCGCACGCGTGTGCGTGCATGCATGTGTGCGTGTTTGTGCTCTGATTACTTTGACTGTTTGACCGGCAAAATTATTGCTATTTCTTTCAAATAAAGCCATGGGCCCTATTTGGCCATTCAAAATAGCAAAACAGCATTAGCCACGCCTCCGGGTCTTAAGTTAAGTCATAAGACTTGGTAATTAAGACGCGCAAAATAGGGCTCCATGTATCATGAACGCAATATCA
>NC_139947.1:18933562-18938562 GCF_963454915.1 Gymnoscopelus microlampas
CAGAGGGAAGGAAAAGGCGAGGGGGGCAGCACACTATTGCCCACCACACACACACACACACCCTCGCGCGCACCCCCACACACACACACTTGCATGCCATTAGTCACAGGTTTAATGAGCAGCCATGCTTTTAGGTTGGCAGTAAAACCACGTCCACGTTAGCCCTCATCAGGCTAATTAAAAGACAAATCAATAGAAACTAGGACTATTCATCCTAGTTGAAGAGTGCTTTCAACACTGCTCAAACTGCTCGGGAAAACATCTTTAGCGTGGAGTTTGTTTGTTGTGAACTGCAGCAGCGAGCCTTAAGTTCATGCTGATTTAACTGTTCCAGGATTTGTGGATAACTCGTAACTCGGAGGCCCGTAAAAGCAGTGGCCTCAAATTTGTGACACACAAAACGTAGTTCCACCAAAAGAACGGTGCAACGTTTGTAAACAACATTTGTCCGTGCATGCTCATTGACAATTTTAACCACATGAACATTAACGTCCCAATTCTGGGGGCGTACATTCGGCGAAAACAGACAATATTTTTGCCAAAGGGGGAAACTTTGGGGGCTATTATAGACCCCTGGGGGTTAAATCAAATTTAAACACCCACCTTCCTTTTTACTCTGGCTCTTAGCTCAGTCTGACGTTGCCCCACAGTTTATGTTTTGTCAAGTCCACGGAATGTATTAAATTAAATGTATTTTTAAAACTGGCGACCCGAAAGCAAGTGGTTAGGGCGCGTACCACATGGGCCCTGATCAGTGAGTTCCTGGTTTGTTACCACATATGATGAATATCATTCCCCTATCCTCTCTCTGCATTTCCTGACTCTCTGTCCACGATCACCGTCAGATAAAGGCTTAAGATATACCCCAAAATAATTAAAAATATATATATAATTTTAATACAGCATTTGAATCAGTTTCTCTAAAATGTTATCTCCGCCAGGACATTACGCTTTACAATTATTGTTATTATTATTTTTATGATTGATGTGTTTTACTTTTGACAACCATAAACAACAGGTCCTGTTGTTGTTTTAAACGCGCTATATAAATAACAATGACTTGACTTGACCCATATTCAAGATGTTGCATTTGTTTGTTGAATTTGTGGCTTGAATGTTCCAGGCCTTGTTGTTCAGAGACAATGTCATGAAGATGTATTATCCAATGGATTCCCTCACAACAGATGAACCAGTGGCCAATCGTAACGTTAAACGTTTGAGTTATGGACACATTGCCGTGACATTCCCTGAGCCCTTTCTTGGACACACAGAACTACTCCACAACTTTTCCAAGCCGAGTAAACACAATTTTTAAATTCCATGACATTTCTAGGTTTTCTATCTAGGGTTGGAAGAAGCCACAAACATGCCGTTTTAGAACACGAGGATGGATCAGTAACAGTTTATCTTCAATTTCTAAAATTTAAATAGTGTGAAAAGTAGAGGAAAAGCCCAATATCTTTATGCTACAAAGTAAAATGCAACACAAATGGACCCCTTGTGGGTCTGTAACTACGAATGGAACCAAATAGACCTCTTAAGGGTCCATTTGTACACTGTCTGAGTTAAATTAAGATCTGCCATCTGGGTCACCATACGAAACACAACAATAGTACTATTAGTCAACAGGTCAAATTAATCCCTGGCAGTGGTAAGACCCTGTCTGGCCCAGGGCTGACCCCAAACCTGTCTGAAGGCAAGAATGGACATCCGGCTCATAAACTAATAGGCTCACTATATGAGCAGGTCAGTTGCTCTCAGGAGCTGAATCTATAGCATTAAAGTAGGGCCGCGATTCCCAACCTGTGGGCTGAGTACCACTGGTGGGCCGTGAGGATATTGCAAGTCGGCCCACAAACAATTGGCAAAACACTAAGATATTAATCATAACATTAATATAAAATAATAATAATAATGGAAGCATTACATGAATAATTGAAAGATTTCAATCTTAAAAAATAACTGAGTGCAGTGATGATGAGCCATTTGGATCATGTTTCCACCCAAAATTACTTCCAGTGCAGCACCTTGAGCACTGAGATATCCATAGTAGGAAGTGAACCCACAGCCCTGGCAGCTTTGGTGCCATATTCTACAGCACTGGTTCTCAATGTGGGGTCTGCGGACCTCCAGGGGTCCTTGATGGGGGTTACAGGGGGTCCCCAGCTAAATGAGTTAGTAACCAAATGGACAGCCACGGGTCTGTAACTCTGAGAGTGTATAAAGGTATTAAGGTAACCAAATGGACCATTTTACAGCATAGATTGTAGTTCCGGAAATTAAGTGTGATCAATTAGGGGTCCATGGTTTAATATGAAAATCATGTGGGGGTCCTGGACATTAAAACGGCTGGGAACACTGCTCTACAACAACACAATCTATAATGCAAAATGTCAGACCAGATCATTAATTTGCGCACCAAACAAATCCATTCGTAAATCCATGCGCTCCAGTGTCAGCGAGGAACTTCGTGACGTGAACTGGCCCTCTATTGACGTTTATCTCAACCGAGGCCCTTGGGGACCTTGTATAAGACTTAGTCACACCAAACACAACACTGCAGCCTGGGTCCTGAATTACAACTACACTTATGTTGTTGCTATGCAATTACCTCTTGTGTGGAAGCCATTAGCCCCCATTGAGCACGTTAACCTAGCGAGGAGAGGAGATGTGATTCTAAAGTGTTTAGCGCCGAATGGAGGTAATGGTATTTACAATGTTCTTATTTTGATTCTTTATGGATCGCCCTTGGGATCCACACACATACACACAACAAAAGCACAACATATAAAATAAGAACATGATATAACACATGGCTGGATGGAAGGATGGATGGATGGATGGATGGATGGGTGGATGGATGGATAGATAGACAGTCACAGACAGACAGACAGACAGACAGGGGGGGAATTCAATTGTCAATGGCAGTAATAGTATATGGAACATGTTTGAGAAGCAGTGGCATTGGCTGTCATGATCATGACATTTTAGTTGACTGTGAATTGTTACACAAATAATTGTGATTAATTCTTTAATTGTGTTTATGGCATTGAACATTAGAGTATAATTTAAAAAACTTAGAATTGCATTTTAGGCTTTGTAAAGTACAATTTGTATTTTGTAAACTAAAACTGAAACATACAAAGAGATGACTTGACAATGGACCAATAACAATATTCAAAACAAATAATGAACTATGGTAAAAACAGGCCGTATACTTAAAAGTTAAAATGTGTAAAAGCCAGTTGAGTGACTTGAGTCGTCTTTTTGGTGACACCTCTGTCGCCAAAATGAGTTTTGGATGTATTTTGGACACCTTGCTAAAACACATTTAGCTTATATCCAGAAGTTATACTCCATTGTTGTCCAAATAACTGGAAAATGTCTCCTGACCTGTACTGTTTCTTTGGTCAGCATAATTTGTCATAAAGATAAACTTGGGCATTGTAGTTTTTCCCGGAACAACTTTATGAAACTATGGTGAGAGCTTCCAAAATGTAAACACGGCAATGCAGCTGTGTGGACAATCCAAGCCCCACTGTTTTACAAAAATACATTGTATTTGCTAAGGTCCTTAAGCCTTAAAAAGAACACTGATAATTATCTTAGATTTTTCTCTCCTTTTTCACCTGCAATGATAAATGACCTGTTCTGGCTGCTGGGGGCACTGTTGAGGGAAATTTCAATGACGGCACAAAATGTATTTATTTAAGCTTTACCCACACTACGGGAATAGCTTTACCCAAGAAGGGTAAAGCCATCCCCACAATGTTCCTGACTCATTGGAAAGTTTGTGTGGCAAAAGCTTCACCTGCTGGTGACTTCAGCAATTTCCACTACTTCCGGTTTGCCGTGATCTTTCTTAGATTCTTCATTAAACAAACTCCTGTTGGTTACACTAATGCTGCTGATACAGCCCTGGGTAGGCAACCCGGCCTGGCAGAGATTTTCAAGTTTTTGTTTTGTCTTCATAGAAGAAACATCACAGACCCCCAAAAATGAACCGAGTTTAATTCTGACCCCAAATCTCAAGCTATGCACGCGCACACACACACACACACACACGCGTCCATGAGCGTGTATTGTACATGTGTGCTCCGTATTGCCAGGAATCAGCTTACTCTTCAAAAACGCTGGTCTGCACCATAAGAGCCCCACGCATCTGTTATCATTTTACAACCTGCCTATAACTCAGCAGAGCACGGACCTCTAAAGCTCAATGTGCTCCGGTAAGCACCTCATTACAGAAAATAGCCCCTTTTGTATCCCTCCACTAAGACAATGGGTGGGCTGGAAGCACCTTCACTTGAAGCAATGGGCAACGCCAAGTGACAGAGCAGCGCTATCGTATGATAAACACCTCAAAACTAGAGCCAGAGCAATGCCAGATTTTGAGGTCTGATGCGGATCACAATTTTGAATCAGTGATCACTTATGTTTTGACCGATACATACATACATATTCATAAAATCATTTTATTATATGTGAACACTTAAGCCGTATTCAAAACTTTTCAATTTGCCTTGTGAGCTTGTAAATCTGCTATTTGCTTTACTAAAATGGCCAATGTTGTTTCACAATACTGTAAACCAATTAAAGCTAGAACCCATACCTCCGCAAGGAGAGAAGTCATTGCATCAATGTCCGAACAACAAAAAAGATGGCGACATATCTCGTGTCATATTCGGTGAGCCGCCTGCTTCAAATAACTGTATTGACATAGTCAACCAATAGGGTTTATTGATTGACTGATTGATAACACTTTATTAATTACCCAAGGGGAACATTCAAGATGTCACAATAGAATAAGAAGATTATAAAGAAGAAAGTGCACAGAAGAGAATAAATACTGGAATAACTAAAAAAACATAAATGATTACATAAGATACAATAAAACACTCACATGCACGCACATACTCCCTTGCTTGCAAGCACACCCAGCCACCTATGGTGTACTACCTGACACCAGGGTCCAGATTTGTCAATGGAAGAGTACGGAG